>NW_011948429.1:3470593-3520840 GCF_000503995.2 Ceratosolen solmsi marchali
GCCCCCCCCCCCCCCCCGCCATGTATTTGACGAATGGAGATGAATTTCGTGAGTAACTCACAATAGACAGATTTTTTTTGCACGTAAAATTTGATTAAAGAGTCTTATAAAGATCGAGTCTTATAAAGATTCTTTGAGAAGAATTATTTCAAAGAACTCGTATTAAAAATTCAATATTGTCGTCTTGAATTTAATGAAATTATTGTTATTTGAAGTAAATTATTGCTCACTGATTAATTCCTAAGTATTGAATAATAAATTATGACATAAGCTTTCAAATGCCGAAGTCTTCATTTTTCAGTTCTTGGACTACATCGACCTCATTATCGTCAGACATGATATTTCAGACATATTTTCCATAATGTATTTTAATATACTATTTTATTATGATATTATGCTAAATATAATTGAATTGGACTACATCGGCTTCAATGGCCTTTTAAATAAAAATATTTGAAATTATAAATGTTTATAAATTTCAATATTGATTTTATGGTCCATCCTATATAAATATTACACACTTTATGAAAATATTTCATAAAATTTCGAATCAATGTAGAGATTTACGTATAAGGGAAAATATGTGTCAGGTACAGTCTATCATTGTTGTACGAAAACTTTCCCTCTTGTATTAAAAATTCCAATGTACATATCACATTGAGGTGGATTATTATTGTACTGTACACGCGATGGATAATACGTGGGGAATTATTGAACTTTAAGTTTCATTAAAAGTTTATGTTCGATATTGTAATTATCCTATAAATGTCAGGTGTCTATGTAAAAATGAAAAGAAAAAAAAAACACAAACACCCATCCATACACACAGAGAGAGAGAGAGAGAGAGAGAGAGAGAGAGCCAGAGCCAGACAGACAGAGTCTAGTGATTTCCATTGTAATGAACTAAGGCAAAGCTACTTAAGATCGTATTTTCGACTTATTGAAATTGGAATATAAATTATAATGAACAAAACGGTGTGGCTTACCACACATCGCAAGCTTGGAAAATCAACCAAAATATCGTCGACTACGAAAATTGCCGAAAATCGTCCCCAAAGACATTTCTTATCCTCAATTGGAACGCTCGCTTTCAATAAAAGTAAGCCATTCGTCCATCGCCGAGTAGAGTTGTCGATGTAGTTTACTAAACGTGGCTCGCGACATCTAGATGACACCGCGAGACGATGAGGCGACGTCTTTGTACGTGTCTCCCATACAAAGAAGCCAGAGACACGGAGACTATATACTCCCGCAAAATATACAGACGACGGAAAATCCCGAGTGCGAAAATTCTCGCCCGACTGTCCCATCGATTTTTCTTATTTTCTCTGGTAGCTTTTGCCTAGTGCGTATTGTGCACCAGAAGTCAGCGACGTCAAACAAGAAACGTACTTCTTCACTTACTATCTCTCGCTGTCTAACTTGTACACACGATGATGAGAAGAATTTCGGTGGCAGGTGTGGTGGCGGTGACGGTGGCGGGAGGGGGAGGGGGGAAGGAGAGTTTCGCGAGCATCTGCGCGTTCGAGTGTAAAAATTATTTGCCGTAGAATATACGTGGATACAGCGGTTTTGTTTTTCGATTAGGTAATCGATGTGCCCGTGGGATTCGAAATCGCTCCTATGGAGCCTCGAAACCTCGAGCTTACAAGCTCATGACGCGAACGACGGTTTTTAAGTTCGCACGCGTACGCCAATATGATTGCATAAACGTGGTAGGATGGAAAATGATGCTTTAACCCGAGACAGAAAATAGAATGGAGATTTACCGAGGCGTTTTTATGCGTGCGGAAGCACTTTCAGCAGTAATAAGCTTTTTATAAAAATGGTAACAAGATTTCTTTGTCATCTTAGCCGTCTGCTGTACAATGATAATATTCTCAACATACATTTTAAAATTAATCCCGACTTCAAGAGACTTTCGATTCATGAATTTCAATTTATAAATTCCATTATAAAAAGGTCGTTATTATGCTACTTTATAACAGTAAAAATGACAAGAGGTTATGCACTAAGAAACTATTAACATTATTAGAATAGTTTTTCTGACAATTATTATTTCTTGACTTTTTATGTTCAATTATAAGTAAATAGAGTAGCGATTTCTTTCTCAAATAAGACATTTGTTCCCAAATGATAAACAAATTTTATGATTTTATAAGAAATATATATGACATGTGTATTCAAGTGTTTAAATAACATATTTAAATAATTTAAATCACAAATATATTTAAATGCATGTAAATCTGAAAAATATCCTGTCAAAGTTTGTAAGTTGGTACGAACATATACAAATTTATTATACATATATGTATATATATATATACATATATATTTATATATATCCATCTCAAGTTTAGTATGATCTACATTCGACAAAACTTTTTATGTACTTACGTTCACATGCATTTATATTACCTTGTAAACCTCGAATGAATATTTTTGAATATGTTACTATCTTAATGTATTTAAATTTCTTTTTTTTTATTTCAAATTCTATAACAATATACTTTAGTATTACTTTCAATCATTAATTGTCCTCGAGACAGTTCTATTTTCATTGATTTGTACATTACAATATCAATCAAGTGTCACTGGCACTAAAATCTTTGCAAAAACAAGACATTCAAATGTCAATACTTTCATTAATAATGCAATTTCAAATTTTACAACGTTAAGCAAAGTAATTCAGCAATACGTATGCACGGTAAGAATACACTATCGAAAAGTGATTTCGTTAATGTATTATATGAAAGTATACATTTGGAGTGTATGATTGTGTTAGTATAACACTGACACTATCAAATTAACTCACTCGTGTACGGATGGATATATTACTAGAAAATTGACGCTTAAGCTCGATCCTCTTGCCTCTTTCATCTTTTTTTTTTTTGTTTTTTTTTTTGGTTTTTGCTCTTTATATCTGCTAATAATGTTCCCGTTTTCTTTCAATCAACATCTCTCGTTGCCCGTGAATTTTACTCTTTAATTCTGTAATCAATTTATAGTAAAATTTAAAAAAAAAAAAAAAATAAAATTATATAATTTTACATTCAATTTACAATTGTAAACTTAAATCTTCGCGTGAAATACTAATACTGAAATAACGTTATGTTGCGTAGTATTTATTTTTAATAACATTTTGTTATTGAGTAAATAATTCTCATAAGATATTATCTTACAGCACAAGTGATTTTTCTATTTTAGTAAAAGGATGAAAATGCAATTGCTTCAAATACGTTAATTAATTATTAGTTTTATAATGTGTCCGATTAAAGAAAACAATGCACTCTCGAAAATAATTAAAAATATTAATTTTATAAAACAAAGAATGATAGACATCGTTATAAAAATATTATAATATATTTATTATTGTTATTTGTAATGAAAAACATTTACGACAATCTGTATAAGACATATTGATTAACTCATAACTATTATCTTCGATATTCTTCATTTATCGTCTATATAAAATAATTCATAGCCCGTTTATTTTTATTTCTTTGATCAATAGATGTTATAAATTTTATTTTCATGCTTATTCAAGCATCCTTTAGTTCAATGATATAATCGAATATAATAGTATTAGAGATAGTTTTAAAATTCCAAATATGATTGAAATCGTATTCAATTAAATGATATATGTATCATTAAAAATAATTTAATAGTAAATGAAACAATATTAAGTTGTCCATATAAGTTGAATATAGTGATAATATCGAAGAATTTAGGGGGGTTACTTCATAAGATTAAACTATTTTTTAAAGTTAGTGTTCCGATATTTATATAGAATAGATGTAGGTTAAAAATAATCTAATTTCTGAATTACAATTACAAGCGCACGGGTAATCTTTCTTAATTTTATTTTATTTTTTTTTTTTCTTCAACTTATTTACTTATGAATCTTATTATTGTATCATTTTTACTAAGTTCGTTAATCGTGAAAATCGTCAGAGTGTAGCAATTAAAAATTTATATAACTTTATCGATGTATTTAAACATATTGTAATAAATTTATTTTCCTTCAATAAATTTTGACGAGCTTATAAATGACAAAATTTATCTTAAAATTCATCTTCTTTCCGTGAAGATGAACATTAAAAATAAAGCTCATTAAATGACAGACTGAGAGGATTTTGTGATTATTCTATTATTGGTATTCATTTATTATTTGTTTAATCGTTTTTATTAGATCAACATTCTTAAAGAATTCATTTTATTCTATGATTTTATAATACATAAAATCTTCGTGTGACTCATCCATTTTTAGATATACAATATATAATGTATTTATAAAACACTCATAAAACAAGTTTACCCTAGTCAATTTCTTCAAATTTAACCTAATTTTATTCCATTCAACAAGTGCTTGTAAACAAATTATAATATTAAATTCATTAGCTATAATGATATTACTGCGCTATATAAACATCTTATTAATTGTAAACTTATTTACAAATGTTATTACTTTGTACAAAAATTTTATAACGTAATCTTCAAGTTATGATATTATTGATATTGTGCATTAAAAAGACAAATAATTAAAATTATAAATATTTTTTTATGAAATAAACATACGAATATTTGTAAATTGGACATGTCGCCCTATGTACTTATATTATTTATTTAATAAACAAAAATTTCCTAACATTATTAAGTATATATATATATATATATATATATTGTTATATTTATAAATCAACTGTGTAGTTGCATAGGAATTAATTTATCATATATTATTATTCAACTATTTGCATTGAAATTACTAGTTCTATTTAAGAAGACTTTTCTCATATTTCTAAAAATGAAAAGTCTCTAATTTTGTGCCTCAGATTCGAATTGAATCGACTTTTCATAAGCTAATGGTATTGAAAATTGAATGCATAATTTATCTCTTTCATTCTATATTTGCTAAACTACTATATCTTATCAATATCTTGAATAGATGAAATATGTTAGTATTTTAAGTATGTCAGGGGCTTGAGATATAATGTATTTTTCACTAAATGACACATTTTGAAAGTGTTATTGCGAATTTTATGAATATTGAGAAACAGTATTTCATATTTAATGCTTAACAAAGTTTTTAAAAATCCAAATAAATATATTTATTAAAGAGAAAAGGTCTAAATGCCAGCAATTAAATGTACAAAAAACTATAAACTAATAAATGTATTGAAAGCATATATATGTGTGTGTGTGTGTGTGTGTGTGTGTGTGTGTGTGTGTGTGTGTGTGTGTGTGTGTGTGTGAGCATGTATATTTAATTATCAAAAGTTTACTATTTTGTTAGCTGACGACAACATTCTCGAAATAATTATATAAATTTTTATTAAAATTATGTTTCATATGAAAATTATATTTTCACAACTATGTACATATTTTCACTCGAATAATCTTACAGTATATGTTTATCAGCATAAAAGACATACACTTGTATAAGTATTTAGCATATATCTTCTATATCGTTGCGCATGTCAAGAATATAATTTTCTTTTTAAGTCAACTTTAGATGGCAATTCAATTGTAATATTATAATTTTAATTAAATTAACATTTAATTAACATTAAATTTACATTGTTCTTGAATGTAGCTAAAAATATGAAAATATTATGTGTTTGAGGTCAGGAGCAATTATGGCGCGTTAAAACCAAATCATAATATCCACTTGAACTGAATTTGACTAAGTTACTTAACTCGAAATACTGCTTACGTTGATTTTCATCTACAAAGCGAATAACGAGCTCGTGATTTCCTCCTCCTCCTACCCCCCCCCCCCCCCCCCACCCCCCCCCCCCCCCCTTTTTTTTTTAAAAAACAGCATGGCTACGTCAGTTGACGACGAAATACCTTCGTGAAATAATGTCAGAATTGAAGAAGAGAGACGTAAGCAAACGAATAAATAACTCTTAATACAGTTTTTCTTTTTCAGTGAAAATATCTATTTTAGTGAAAATTTATTATTCTTGCAATAGCGATGTTTTATTATTGGTACGTTTGTCAAAATGGACTTGTTCGATTCAGTAGATGAAAAAGGAAGAAGAGCCATAGTTGATTTATTACGTCGATGAAACAAAATTCTTTTTCAATATTTGACATGAGTATTAAAAGAAGTTATTAGACATTGCTTTAATCAATTTAAAAATAAACAATCGTTATTACATTTTGGGTGGATTATGGGAATAGTCTATTAGTCATAGTTATCTATATAAATTTTTATCAAATGAATTAGTTTAAAATAGCAAACTTATAATTTCATCGATTAATATGGAAATAAAACTTTTCAGATTTTCCAACATTATTTAGGTCAATTAGTGCAAAAATATTACGTTTTCTAAAATTGTCTAAATTGTTTAAATAAACTTACTTTTACAGTCAATATTTTACAGACATACGTATGTATTACTTGAGTTTTTATTCTTATTATTAACTATATTGTAAAGTTTATTTTTTAAATCAATCAAATCAATAAATATTGCATATTGACTAAACGTATGAATAAGTCCCATTTTATCTGATGCAAATGTGAGAAACAGTTTTATTGCTTATTATTGCTTAAATAATAAATAATCTTAAATAATAATTGAGTAAGCGTCTCTAAAGATTTTTCCCTTATTAATAACGTTTTTTCAATAAGCAATTAAAAGTCAAGAAAAGCTCGTGTTTTATCGATAAAGTCAAAGTTACAGCAGAAGATAATCACATAGAATTTAATATAATTCAAAAGAAGATAAAAAATATAATATGAATATCCATTATTTTCATTATTATTGCATGTACGGTGAAAGTTATATCGAATGATAATATGTACCGTTAGAGAGTTAATTCATGCAAAAGACTTTACTACTAATATCTATTGACTGGGTTTTCAAATCAGAATATCGAAAACCTCTAAATATCAAATTATGCTTTTCAGCGTCAATTAAAATTTATATTTTGTAAAAAAAATAATACAAAGTTCGAAGAAGTTATTAACCAACATTACTTTTAAGGCCAATTATTTAAAATTAGTTCTAATTTACCATTATGCAAATATTGCTAAAAATCATTATTACGTCTATCCAAATGTATCTTCAGTGTGTGTATTTACATATTTACATAGTTTGGAGAGAAAAAATTCTTAGTCGTAGGACAGATGTGCACATCTATAAATTCATATGGACCTTTCACACACCACTAGCATTACTACTCCCAATATCATCGTCATTACTATTACCACTAATACCAACTAATATTTTTACGATTATATATTGAATACACTCATTATACTAATCGGGAATACATATTTTGTTTTTAATTCTATTTTTTTTTTTTCATTAATTTATGAAAATTCAGCGAAGAATGTTTGTTAGTTTGTTTTTTTTTTTGTTTGTTTTTTTTTTTTTTGTTTGTTTTTGTTTTTTTTTTATATTAAACTTAACATCGAATTTACATATATTTAATGGGATTGTTATATCTCATGACTTATATTCCATTGCTTTAGAATTTTTAAATTGAAATCAATATTTCAATTAAGACAATTTGAATATTTTTTAAAAATTTAACGCTCAAAATTATTTCATAACAATCCCGTCCGTACAATGTATTTTTTCTTTTGTTTTTGTTTGTTTTTTTTTTTTTTTTTTTTTTTTTTTTTTTTTTTTTTTTTTTTTTTTTTTTTTGTATTGACTTTTTCTTTATTTTATTTGTTTTGTTTGTCAGTTTCCTATGGGTGTCATTTTCACCAAAAAATACAGAGTTATTAATCCATAATCAAGAGTAAGCTAAATATTGAGAAAAATGTTTTTTAAGCTTATAAATCCTAAATGATCCTGCGAATATTGATTTACTTGATGATAATTTTTTATTATTTTCCAGGATAATATGCAATCAAATAGCTTATGTTAGTCGTTAGATTAATGACTATTCCGTTTTTTATAATTCAATAAGACAATTTTAAACAGCTCGCTACGGCATTATTTATTTACGACTTATTACAATGCATAAAAGTCTTTTAATCATAAAGATAGCAATATGTAGGAGATCATTTATTTATGATATTATCCAGGCTGAGTTGAAAAAAGTAGAGCAATCTCGGGTTCGTAAAGGGTCTGCAAGCCAGTCTGTCTGTTAGAGGTAGCCGTAATGAGGAAAAATCCGCTGAGGGATGCAAGCTTCCGATCTAGCTGGTACTATTAAAAGTATTATAAAAGAGAATCTTATACTTTTGTGTGTGTGTGTCTGTGTATGTCTGTGTGTGTGGTAGAGAACGCGAGAGGGAGCAATAGACAGAGTGGATAGAACGAGAGCAAGGGACAGTGAATGTAGTAAGAGGAGGAGGAGTTGGAGGACCGGGATATATTTTTAATGCAATATTCGCACAAGATGGGCTCTTTGTATGAGTTTCGGATTGATTTCGTCTGAAAGAAAGAAAAAAGCGGATAATCAGTTGGTTGGAGTTGAAAGAGATATGCTCTTATTTACTTATCCATTTACCGTATTAAACCTAACGTTCCTTTTACCTTCATCATTTACGACATTAATCATAGGTTTTATCAACACCGTGGTTGCGGACTCAATGTCCATTGATTGAAAATCGGAAATCGCCAAGATCCGAAAGTTTTATATAAGTGGAGTTTGTCGAGGCACCGATGTAGGATTATATATAGGAGTATATAACCAAATTAATCCTGCTCCTTGGCTCATTATAAGCTCTGCCTTTATCCTCGCTCACCTACCTTACGTACCCACGAGTAAGTGTAATGGCATCGCCATCTGCCGGTTAAACGTCAATTGGTTTGTTCGAAAAGTAAATTCTCTACACCCCCTCCCGGCCCCTTCCCAACCGCACGGCCGCTGACCGACGACCCAAGCAAGGCCACTATCAATTGAGAATCAATTATATCCTACGATCCCTACCCTACCGACCGTCGCTAAAGAGGTGTACAGTCGACAAATGCTTTTTCGAAAATGCAGCGGCAGCGGTTAGTTTTGACGATCGTCCCGGAGGATGATGCCCGCCAGTCTCGCGCGTGCGGAATGTAAAAAGGTAAATGAGCGAAACGCTGCAGCAACACGAGCAAAGGCTATGGTAGGTATATTAACGAGGGCTCCTGGCCTTCGTTGCACTAGTGGCCTCGGGACGAACAATGGAGAGAGAAAGAGCGATCGAGGGCCCGGCCCGGCTGCCAGGCGGTTTTGGTTGGCGCGGGGGACTGTGGCAGGGGCAGCGGCAGTGGCCCGGGGCAGGGGATGGGGCAGGGGCAGGACTGGGGCAATGGCTGGGACAGGGACTGGGGCAGGGGCAGGGGCAGGGGCAGGGGCAGGGGCAGGGGCAGGGGCAGGGGCAGGGGGAGGAGGAGGATCGCCGTGCGTGCGCTGACTGTGCACAGCGTAAAAAAGTTCAGCGAGAAGTCCGCTGTTATTTCCGCCGATTCCAAAAAGCAGCGGGTATTCGTCAGTTTTTGTTGTTTGTTGAAGAGAAAAGGAGCGAGATATCGAGTGTGAGAACGAGAATAAAAGCCAATGTGCAGGAATATGCGAATCGTAGCACGATTGAATGAGAGAATAAGGAAAGGGGAGAACGTTCGTGTTACATTGGACATGAGAATAGAGAGAAAAGAGAGTACGATAACGAGGTATGGGGATCATGTCAGAAAAAGGTCTCTCTCTCTCTCTCTCTCTCTCTCTCTCCGCCTGTATTCGTAGTTACGTTGCCGTACCTCGTACTTAATGCAGCGTGGAGGAAAGTACGGTGCGTCGATGAGTGATTTTGCAAATATACTTTAAAAACATTGACAATGTTTATTTTCATTTGTCATTGTTATTTTTTTTTTTTTTTTTTGTTTTTCTTTTAATTTAAAAATAGCACCTCACCTTTCGTACACTAAGCCTATTTCCTATTACAGTTCAAAAATATTTTAAAATTCAGTTACTGTAATATCCAAACTTTTCCGATAAGCTCACTACCTACCGTGTACAAGCTAATGTAATTAATTATTAATTCACAATATGTAACTCCCATAATAAATAATGCAATAAGTATGCAATTTTACTATTGAACCGAATTAAAATCGATTACAATTATTGCCAATCCAATCCAACGACTGTAAAGGTTTAAATAATCCATACGATTGCTATTACCTTGGCAAGCAATTATGTGTTTGTCGGTAAATTGTGACTAAATTATTATTAGATTAATTCCTAGCCAATGGCCATTATCAATCAAATTAATTACATTTTTTTTCTTCGTGTCTTACCTCCATTAGCTATTAAAAAATGTATCTAAAATTATGATTATGAAGGTGAGTGCGAACTTAAATTGTGCTACGGTGTATTCGAGAATGAAGTGAGAGTTAGGCACTCCAATCTCGCCCTAAACCCAAATTTGCAATTTCGACGTGCAAATAATAGACGAAGCTGAATCATTGTCAGCGGTAGATATTTTGAATTTTGTATGTATGTTTGTAAAGCCATGGCAATGTAAATAAACAAGCGGGAAAGCGGGAAAGCATCAACGGCAACAACGAAGCCGATAAGGAATAAAATCGCTATCGATCGCGATAAGCCAACGCTGCTAAGACAACGACGGTGGAACCTCGTGCTCGAACACCCTCGACGAGACCGTCAAAATCTCCCTCTCTTTATCGAGTGGCCGAGGCGCTCGACGCCAGGTGGCGCGGACAACTACGACGGCCCGGAAGAGTCGGGCGCCGCTGTATGGGGAAAGGTGGCGGCCGCTGCTGCTGCCACCACCGCCACCACCGCCACCGTCACCGCCATCGCCACCACCGCCACCACCGCCACCACCGCCACCACCGCCACCACCACCGCCAAAGTTGCCGCGATGGTAACTGGGAAATCCGTCTGCCATGGGAGCAGTGCAAGCCCGAGTGTCGTGCGTTGTTGACGTTGTCGGAGGTTGGTGCGCGAGTGCGATAATTGTGGAGTGAGTCGCGATGCTGGAGGATGCGCCGACGAAGGCGTCGTCTGCTGGCCGATTGTAAGACGGTCCGGAGATAAGGATCGATTGGCCTGTTGCGTCTGCGAGTCGGCTGTCAAGGAGGAGGTGACGTAGGAGGTCCAGTGGTAGCTTAATCGTGCCCCCAGGTATGGCCGAGTTCCAGGGCTCGTTATTTTACGTAGCTGGAGTTGGTGCGTGCCGAGCGAATGTCATCCGCGATAGGAGAAAATCGATGGTGTGGCACACATGGTAAGGAGGATACCTCCTTATTGTTTCGTCTCTTTCTCGTGGTCGTTTGTTTACGACGAGCGGAGCAGAGTTGGATTGACAGTAGAGAGAGAGAGAGATAGAGATAGAGAGAGATAGAGAGAGAGAGAGAGAGAGAGAGAGAGAGTGGGTGTGTGTGTGGGAGAGAGAGAGAGAGAGAGAGAGAGAGAGAGACAGAGAGACAGAGAGACAGAGAGTGAGCGAGCGAGCGAATGAGCACGTCTCTTCCTACGAGGCGGCGGTACCCAATTTGTTTGTTTTTCACTTGTGGTCGCGGGTATCAAATGTTCGATAAATCAGCTGCTCAGCCGCGACGAGAATTGTTGGTGAGTTGGGGTTGGGGGGGGGGAGGATATATCACTTCTTGAAATTTAACGAAGGCTAATGAATTATGTTATATTTGTATATTTTGCATGCCTAGCAGCTGAGGTGTAACCGGTTTTATGAGACCAACAACACTCTTCCCTTTGGCAAATTTCTCTTATCGCTTCCTCGCACTGATAGTGCATTTATGTGCATATCGTCGGCATTGGAAAGCTATTGCCCGACCCTATGCATTATTAAATTTCGCGCATTATGTGGCTGATTTTATTGGCACAGTTTGTAATTAATTGCATTATTTATCAGTCGTATTAGTTGAGATAATCGAATCGTTCGAAACAGTGTTTTCTCGATGGCTGCTTTATAATATTTAAGTATCGTAAGTAATTAGTTATAATGGTGATTTTAAAGTGATTTTTTTATTTGAAAAGCTCTGTTCCTCCTGAGCGTTTGATCGTTAAAACTGAAATGAATTATAATGTTATATTAATGGCTCAGCTCTAATTGTTAACACTATTAAATTGCACCGAAGCTCGAAAAGTGTTGGTTATTATAGTAATAAATTTTTCCAGGACGCAGGCACATCATTAATGTTTCCTCGCTATAAAATTTTAAAGAAAAACTTTATATTAAATTCGTTATCGAATAAAACTAGCCGGTATATTCTTATGATATCAAGCTTCGTTCGTGATAATCTTAGCAGACACTTGTGACACGAACATTTTTATTGAATAAACATTTGAGTGCCTTTGGGAATTTTGCCAAAAGAATAACAAACGTAATAATCGTAGCTTGGCCACTCGAAATACAAAATTGAAAAGTTTCACGAATTGTTTTACAGATTAACGATTATACGTTGATTTATATAGACTGCTTTTTCCGCGTACGAGGACTGTAAATTTTTTCCCGATTAAACATGTCTAATTTATTCAAAGTTCAGTTCATTAAAATTGATTGAGTAAAGATTTCAAAAATAGATAAAGATTTGCTCGACGCTATAAATATTTGAAATATATGTCAAATTATTTGGTTTCAAATAACAAAACTTTGCTGACTTTATTGTAAATAATTTATTATTTCATTATGCATCAATCTATCTATCTATCTATCTACCAACACACGCACACGCACACGCGCACGCACGCGCGCACGCACGCACGCACGCACACAAACACATTTGTTTTTTCGTATCAGGCTTTGAAAATGTACGACCATTGTAATTGTGAATAATGTAATATTATTTCTGGCTACAATTGTTAACAGCATTTAATTTTTAGCAAATTACATCTTATGCTTTGGCCAATAAAATTATAGGAATTTTATAATAAATACGGCCGTAATATATACGTTTAATAATATTAGAAGTTGGAAACTTGACTGAATAAGAAATGTTTGTCGACTCGTTCATATATAAATATACCATTTAAATTACAAAGCATACGCGCGCCGTAAAATACTTGCAAGAAACTGTGTGAATTAAAGTCGCGATGTTAAAGTTTTTTTAACCCGAAGTCGACGCTGAAATTTCACTTCACTCTCGACTTTTCCCTTCCGAAAACTTTCAACAGCGAGATTTATATATTTTCATTAGTCGCGGGTTGCGCGTCATGTCCATTACTTGGTGTTTCTCAATCGCTCATCTACAAAATTACATGTTTTATTTATGAAGCCAAGTCTTTGAAATTTATTAAAATTAAATGCAAACTTGGAGATTACGACTAGCTACTTGAAAATAAAATCAGCGTTTCTCTATATATAAAATCGTTGTCCGCACACGTACTTACACGTGTATTACCGAGACCCTGCATTCGAGATACAAATCAGCAGTCATTCGATGATTACTACTGGCCTTAAAAAATTATATTCTCGAGCGCTTACCGCACCTTAAATTACAAGAGGAACAACGTCAATTACCATCCAATATATCATCGGGCTAGTAAAAGTTAGGAAATCAAATGTATTTCAAAAAGTATCCAAGCCAGCCATAAAGTTATTCTTGATGATAATCGTCGATCTGAAAATTTTGATTAGGCATTAATTAGATTATGTGTTAGCGTATGGTGGGAAGGAAGGCCCTGCTACTCGATAACAGGCCCTTTTGAAAAATATGTTTTCGAGCGCGGACAGAGGATGAAAGCTGGTACTCGCCCAGCAAATGGAACTACGTACAACTCCGAAATACCTACGTACAAGTAGCGAAGGGTTAATGTACAAACGTCTGGCATATATAGGGAAGCCCGTCCGGCGATTGCGTTTGCGCAAGCGCGCTCCAGATATCCATTGCCTTTCCGTCTCCTTGTTGCAGGCACACGCACGCACGCACGCACGCACGCACGCACGCACGCACGCGCGCACGCACGCGCGCACTCTGTCTCTGTTTTGTGTACAAAGTGACGGGGCCGAGGTGGGTGGGTGGGGGTGGAGGGGCGATACCTCGGCTGGCGTGCGACAGAGGCGATAAGAACGGACCCGAAGCGCTGGCAATTTTCAATGAGAAAGCGCCGACGCCTTATCGGGTATAATGGCACGAACGGAAGTCGATTATTTTTCTTCTATCTCCCTTTCTACCACCGCCCTCTGTACCTCGCGTATATTCAGGCTGCTGCTGGCCGTCCCGTGACATAACCCACAGGTACGTGTGTGCGCCACGAGCCTGAAACAACAAAGCCAATTGTTCGTTTTAACGCGGATCTCGTTCACACACACACACAAAATATCTCTCTCTCTCTCTCTCTCTCTCTCTCTCTCTCTCTCTCTCTCTCTCTCTATCTATCTATCTATCTCTGTCTGTCTGTCTCGTATTTTTTAAATGTCCGAGGGCCTCTCCTTTCTTTCTGACGTGGGCGCTCGAGTGCAGAAGCGCAATCGAGGCCTCGGTTTGTTTAGAGTTCGAGGCTGTCGCTTTTTCACGGCTCATTATTAAACGCGCATAGACCTCGTGCGCGGCTCATCTTCCTAAAGCGCTTCTGGTGCGTGTTTATGGGCCTGCTCTGGCTCGATGGGTTATATAGGTTATTTGAGTTTTGCGATTTTCCGAGTACGTCTCACGATGAAAGGGACCTTCTCGTTTAATGCTAAAGCTAATTAGCTTCGAGTGAACGCCGAGGCTCGTTTTATATGGTGGGATGAAGCAATTGCCATTGCTGTGAAATTTATTTGGGGGGGGGGGGTAATTTTTTGTTCGACCTTTGGAGCTATCGTAATGTAATTTTTGGCCCAACGATATGTAATGGACGAATAACGTATTCCCGTTAATGTCGCGATAGCTGCCCCAACGTCGAAAGTTGAACAGCCGAGCGTGGCAAGGACAAATTCGATAGTATTCGAGCAGTATCGATAAATCGGACTTTTCCATAATTATTTACAATTTTCTCTTCTAGCTTGAGCTCGCCTACACACATTACTAGTGCAGTTTCGTTTCCTTCATTTCTCAACGTAAATACGAGAAGAAAAAAGACAAGATTTGTGCACAATACATAAGCCTGTGCAGAACAAGGCGTTGAAAATATTTGGAATTATAGCTTTATACAGGAATAGCTATGCAGATATAAAAATAACATTGACTCATACGCTTTCCTGTATAGCAATAAACTAGATTTTGACAAACAATAAGCTGTGTTTTCCATACTTCTCCAACACTGTATTCATAATAGATGTAGGTAGCAACGATTACATTTGTTAAGCTGCTATTTATTTACACATACTTGAAAACATTTCTATTGAATTTCGATAGGCACGGGCATCGATAAGAAAAATTATGCACCGCCAATTTATGATTATTACATATTCATCGGGATTAAATTTCATAATGCATTAACATCACAGATATGAGAATTCAGTTAAAAATGCGGCCTTTCATAATGCTTGTAGGATAAAGCTGCGTTGTATTATTTCTGATTGACATTTCATGATCAGCCTTCTTTATGCGACAGCTACATTGTTAAAACAACGTTGAGTACGGGCATCATATAATTGTAAACACGTATTTATGTACTTTAGTACGAGCTACGCATGTGTATTACATATATTTAGCATTAACTACAACTTTATTCTTACAATTCAACATTAATTTCTTAATACCATTATTGCACTATGTTTAATATTATTATTAACATATTCCATGCACTACTAATCCTATTATCAATGCAAATTGATGTTTGTCCGTGAACTTGAAATATATTTGTCATCGATGCATTACAACTTAGCATTTTTTTTTTTATTCCACTTTTTTTTTTATTTTTGTTATTGCTTAATAGATACGATGAGATAAATAATTATCACAATGGATATAAGAAAAAAAAACAACAACAACAACAACAACAATAAATTCTTTAATAGTATTTTATGTTGTAATAAATGTATTTCAAAAACTGATAGAATGCACATGTTTTTATGTATGAAGAACAATGTGAAGTGCTTATCAATCTTATATGCTACTACAGAAAATTTCCGTGAAAAAAAAATTTCTTTTACACGCACACACTCTCTCTCTCTCTCTCTCTCTCTCTCTCTCTCTCTCTGATAACTATAAAAATACAATTAAATATTTACTTTTGATAAATTTATTAACGATTTTTGTAATATTGAAATTAAAATGTATGGGAAAAAATCGTTACTTTTCTAATTAATTATGAAAGCCTTAGATAAACTCATAATATTTTCAAATAAAAATTAGAATCCTACTTTCTAAAAGTTCATTTTATAATATAATTATAGTTAACAATATATATATATATATATATATATATATCGGAAAAAGTATTTTTAAGTTGTTTTGCATTGTTTTGATTTAACGCTTACTCTGCGATTATATTCTCTGGAAGAAAAATATTTTAGTACCTTTTTCAAATCATTTTTGTAATAAAAAATTCCTGGTCAATCATTAAATCTATGAGACTGAAGTTTAATCCATTAATTGAAAACTTTTTACCATTCTATGAAATATAAAGCAATGTATGAAAACATTATTTTTTCCTTATGTTATGTAAACAAATTGCATTGAAAAAATGATAAAAATTCTATGAAAAGTAGTGTATTAAGGTCATAGTTGATTTAATTTTATACGAGTGTCCAGTACTCGTTGGGAACATTCTGTCGATAACATTTCATTGAAGTTCACTTACTAATAAGGAACCACGCAGAATAAAATTGCTTATTTGCGTATTAAAAATAATACTGTTGTAATAAATGATAGAATTGAATAAAAATATATCAAGCGAATTAAGAACAAAGTTTTTTTTTATCGAAAATTCGATAACTTCAGAAAACAAATGGATAATCGAACGTAATTATCCTTTATTTTAAAAGAGATGCCTATCTCTTTTGTATGAAATTCAATGGCTTTAGATAAGTTTATCCTCTTTCAAGTATATAATACATTTGGTTTATGCAAACTCAGCTGGATGATTGATAAATTTTATTATTTTCCTATGAATCAACTGCCACATAATGCATTTTCATATTGCGATACGTATAATTGTTGATAATAATTTCCATGTTTTGAAAGCTTTATTTACATTTTTACTATCAGCTAATGTGCAGCATTTCTTATCCAATGGAATATCATTTTATTAGCATTATTAATTAATCAATAGCGTTCGCATAAGCGTCGAAAGTCGAGTTGGGATGAAAAAAAGCCTTTTACATAGCCACAACAATGTTTGTATCATTGAAGCTTACGTATATAAAATGAAGCTGCAAAAAACCAGTTGCAGAAGTATAAATTACAATCACGTGTTCGAACCCTCTTAAGTCTCTCTCGAAACCTCCCAAGCCGTGCCCTCGAATTTATGAAAAAGAGCGGCAAAAAGGCGCTAAAACTCGTGGGCAAAAAAAAAAAAGCATTGGAGACAGTCGTAAATATATAAGAGAAAAAGTGATATCCGAAGCGCTAGAGAACAAAAAGAAAAAGTACAGAGGAAAACAAAAACAAAAACAAAAACAAAACAAAACAAAAAAAAAAAAAAAAACTAAGTAACGCGAAAAGATTCGCGGCAAGAAAGGGGCGGGAGAAGCGTATCACTGACGTAATAACTCATCGGCGACGTACGTACAGCATTTTCGTTGGGCTCGCGTGCGAGCGAGTGAGCGAAAAAGATTTCGCCGCTTCCCGTTGATTTACGCGCGGCAAAGGCGTCGTCGGCGGGAGGAGTTGGCTTCGGCTCGTTGACCGTCAAGCCCCAGCTGTCAGGACTTTCCTTTTCCAAAATGTCGACGGCGCGCCCGATTTGCCGAGCGGGGATCCTCGACGCGAAGCACGAGTCGAGTCTCGCGCACCTATCGATTTACTTTCCGTGGAAGCACACCAAAACAACGGGCCGACTTATAAGTCCTATAAAGTCATTTCACTGGCAAGATATTGCGGATGCGAGCCATAACGATTGTTATCTTCAATTTTTTCGATCGTAAGTTAAGTCGGAGAGCGCTCGTTCATTAAGGCCAGGCTCACTTTAATGATGCTGCCGCCGCCGGTTATTTCGATAGCGATCGTATCGTCGCCGATTAGTCGACACATTTAACGATTTGTAGAGCTATAGCATTGCGCTGATTTGATATTGAAAAAGTTGGCTTAATATCTAGATGATTATGATAATACGCTGATAAGATAGATAATTCGCTTAATTGAGAACAAACCTATGATTATGAGTGGTAACGCTCGATAGCTCTGGATGTTGAATTCTACAAGACTCGCGAATGGATAGAGTTATATTGGTGTTTCGAATAGAGAAAATAATGCTTTGTTAATTAGAAAAGCATAGGTATTAGATTATTTATTTATTGAGCTGGGAGGAGTGAATTGTCAATTAAGATGCAAACATTTAAAAATATTCTCCGTATATTTAAATATACTCGGTAATCGGAATATTTGTATTAGTTCTTCCACCATTAATTACATTCGTCGAAGCACTAAAATTAAGCATACATTAAAAACTATATTTATTTCATTTTACAACTATAATAATTAGTACTTATAATAATAGCATATAAGAAAAAAACCTACAATAATCGTGAATTTCAATTGAAATATTATGTAAAATTAAATCATCGTATCAATATTCTTCTTCTTCTTCTTCTTCTTCTTTTTATTATTATTATTAATCAGATAATAAATAAATTATCAGTGATATTTATATCATAATAAATAAATTTAGTTTAAATATTCCTTTAATGATATTGCTATTAATTGCTGATAATGACATTCATCTTGAATGATTTTTATTGTATTTTCGAAATGCATTACATTACGTAATTAAAGATGTTGTTTTATAAATTCGGATGAATTGGTTGATTATATGGGGTCGGTGTTGTTGAAGTACAGGTAGATCTCTCCGCCATTTTACGATGTAAACTTCGAATATAACCGAATACTATATCTACACTCGTAAAATTTCTAGGCCTTATACCTGGACTCTGTCATCGATGATTCCGCACACGTAGACATGAAGTAAGGCAGCATACCACAACTGTAATCATAAAAATGTGAAATATTGTACCTAGAGCTCGTCTTCTACAACCTTACAGCAAACATACAAATGCTGTAAAATCCATGCAATAATATGGATTTATTCAATTTGAAGTTTATATTGTGCTTCTCTCTCTCTTTTCTCACATCATAATATTCTAGTATCGAGGACATTGATGCGTTATATCTGCGTTATGATTTAGAAGAAAATCACTAATTTTCAATTAATTAATCATCAAATAAAACATTATTTCTTTTTGAAATTAATTTTTGTAATAATATGACAAATCGATGAATCTCGTGTGAACGGGAAAAACATACACAATTGCCATTGAAATAGATTTTTGAACACTAATGAAATTAATCGTGTAATAAATATTTTTCGATAATCCAAAAAGTAAATTAAAATGTATTTTCAAGTAATTAATCTTAGCCGTTTCATCACCAACAAAATCTTATAACAACAGTTCTGTATTTTAAGCTCGTTTTATTCATCGTGGATAATGTCATTCTTTTAAGCTTAAATAATTTATTCTTTAGATAGTGACAGAAGTTTCGTAAATTAAACTGCTCAATCTTCAAGGGCGTTACATTCTCTTATCGTAATGGTATATTTAAACAGCATTGTGATATTTAAATATTTTCATTTTACGATCTTTAAAATCATTCTCGCTTATTCGGCAAATCGTTATTATTTTTTGTGTATTCCATAATTTTATTCATTAAAAGCAAAACAAAACAAAACAAAAACAAAACAAAAAAAAAAACAAAAAAGAAAAGGATTTACAATAATTTCTAGGAAAATTTGGAAATAAAAATGAAGTATATTTGTTTTAAATTTACTTTTATTTTCTCTGTATCTCTCAATTTATTCGTGAACGATCATAAAATCTTGGACATTAAATTTAGTATTTCTAACTTTAAAAGCTCTTTGAGATAAGCTCTCAAAGAATATAAAAAGATGTAGGTATACCATCGCTCTGAATAATTTATTTTAAAATATTAATTCATCAAATGCGCCAGTCCAAAGCCAAGCAACAGATTAACGTCAATTCCATTTTAGACTTTAACAAAACAATTTATAATCATGCGTTTGTTAACCGCGTTAACCGCGGAAGAAAACCTCAAATACGTTAATTGCGAATACCCAAACCTATTCGCAGAAGAAAGTGTAGAGAGAGAGAGAGAGAGAGAGAGAGAGAGAGAGAGAGAGAGAGAGAGAAGAAAATAAAGCCCGAAAAATAGAATGGGCGCACAAAATGATTTCCTCAGTCTCGAAAAATAAAGAATCAGCGAAGCAGGAAGTCCTTAAACTCTCCACGAGCTGACCCCTAACGACGCACGCAAGTCAACGTCTCAATAAGCAGTTAACCACCAGGGTCCCTAAGTATTATTTATCCACCTGTCCACATTCTCAATCTCTCCGCATATTTCGTGTGCACCTGTTGTGTCTGGTAGAGCTCAGACGGATCTATCTCTTTTTGTATCGGATTCTCGCTATTTGGTCTTTCGAGGATTGTTTGAGGCAATCCTAATTCAAGAGGAAAGCTAAATGTAGGAAATTATTGTCCGCACCTATTTTATAATTGGTGACGGGGTTTGCCGAGTGCGCCGAAGAAGGCTTGTCGGGTTAATAAACGATTGCCCGGTGTTAATAAATCGTGAGTTTTATACTATTGGACATAAACAAGAGGATATCGTTAAATACAATTACAATTACATGCGACTAAAATAATTTTCCAATAAGCTAATTAATTGTGACATTGTAATTTATAATCGATCGAATGAATTTATCATTGTAAGTTGGATTGCTTGTTAGTTTATATATGCGATTTTGGTATAATTCTCCTGGATTTGGTTTTTAAATAGAAGGCTAATATTTCTCCAAGTAAAACTAAACTGCTCGATTTACACTCGGAAACTAATTATTTTAAGAGAGAATAATTAAGCAGGCCATTCTAATGAAAGAATTACTTCTGTAATTTAATAAAGATTTTTATTTTTACTAGTTAGTGTGAAAAATAATGTAGTAGATGTAACAAGTCACTACATTGGAAATTGTAATGGTAACACGCAAAGGTTACACAACGTCAGGCAACATTCCAATAAAAGTATTGGATTGGTCATTATGAATTTCTTAGAAGATTGTAATATTGTGGGGTACGATACGTAATATTTTTTATGACACCGTGACAAGTCTTTCGTCAGCTTCGGTTTTCATTGCCGACAATATTTCAGCGAATGATTATACATCTATCTCACAATATTGTTTTGAAAAGTGTTAGAAACGTCTATAAATTTGCGATATTATTATTTTCCTAATACCTGCTCGCTGTGTTATTACATTGTAAAATTCACGTATTTCTAAACCTCGTGTAAATAAAAGAGAGGAATATTTTCTGATAGAAGTTTGTTTAAACACATGCGCGGTTAACGTTTTTCTCTCGAATGAAAAGAAACTGCCAGCGATCGAAGATAGTGGAGTAGCAATTTTCCTAAAAACTGTAAATTACATTGCTGTCCCGTTGCGTACAAATACTAAGGTCATTTTTAATTTCCAAATGACTTTTCCGTCTTCTCAATGGCATCGGTATCGCTGCAATAATCAATAAGATTTATTAAACAATGTCAGCAAAGTTAATTATAAAATAGATTCAAAGTTCCGAGCGACGTGGATTCTAATGAACAGTATGCCATATAATCATTATAATTTAATGGTCTTAACTTATTATAAAGCATTGTAATTAAGATAATTCTTCCTTACGTATATCATTTATTTTATCATCGTATTATTGTGGTCATAGAAAATGAAGTCTCGGAATAATCGGTACGACTTCAACCTAATATTTATGAAGTTTATTCGCAATTATAATGCAAAATTTAACTCAAATGTGGCATGTACTGCGATAATAACTTTACGGTTACAATGAAAACTCAAATAATTGCTTATAAACATTTTAATATTCAATAATCTTTTTATGTAAATGTCAGCTAACCATGAGTAAGTTTCTTAATCTCGAGGAATGTCGAAGGGAATGCGTAAAAAATAAATTAAACGAACATAATGGTTTATGTATTAACTAGATAAAGTTAGGTAGAGTTATGGCATATATGTGAACTTGTACAACTCCCAAAAGATATTATTAATATATTTAATGTTATTTTCTTTTAAATAAATAAAGCTTTACGTACAAATATAATATCAACGATTGCATAATATTGATAAGATTTTTTGGCACTTTATTTACTTATTTTAATCAATAATACGTGCAATAAATGTAGCATCTAATCATTATTCAACAAAGCTAAAAGCTTGTATAATCTAGTAAAATCAAAGCGGAAAGAATATACACTGGCAAACGATGTAGCTTTAATACTCGGAGAAAATCCGTCAAGCGTGTAACCAGGATGAAGTATTCGACAAACGAGTCTTCATCCGGCGCAAAACTCCCCGTGAAACATAATAATGAAAGTGAGTGAGTGAGAGAGAGAGAGAGAGAGAGAGAGAGAGAGAGAGAGAGAGAGAGAGAGAGAGAGAGAGAGAGAGAGAGAGGGGGGGATATCGACACGCCCGTAACTTTACGCCCGTAACTTTGTAGAGCTCCGCGGATATCCTCGTGTTTTTTAATCCACCGGCGCATGCGATTAGAGACGAATAGCTGTAGTAGGTAAATGTTGCGTAATCGCCAGGCGATTTCTACGTACGCGAGTACGAGCGCTCATTATAATGGTCCTTGGCGGTTTAGAGGCATTACAAAACGAACGTGCCGATACGTGCTTACAATTCCCATGTGTTTATCAAAATTTCGGCGGAAAATTGGAGAAGCTCGTTAATCTGAATATGGAGAGTCGATGACGCTCCTTCTACTCCAATATGGAAATGCATGGAGATCGGAGACGTGAAAGGAGCTCGTTAACAGTCGCTCATCGTTCCGAGTTTCTATTAAATTTGTTTCGGGATTATACGGCAGCGCAGTCGCCGTAGTTTTTTTGCAATTAAGGCTGCAACCGAGAGGAAATTGTTTTATGAATGAGTGGATGCGTAGCTCCCAACAAAAGACTCATTATGCGCGATCTTTGTAGGTTATGTGTGCCATGAAAGTAGGTTAACACCGTCATATGCGCGACTATCTTGATAATAATTTTGATGTATCGTTCAAGCTGACGCATTAATCGTTTTACTGATTTTTCACTTGCTTATGAAATTCAAAATACAGAGATTGCGTTTGTTTTAAATACCGTTTGTTAATAATGTATTGATAATTGGCTTCGTTAACGATGAATTTAATAGAGAACGTAATTTATTAAGACGAATTTGAGATAGCGAAGGTAGTTTGAAATTAAAAAAGATTATTCTATAGAATATGCCTCGCGCTATTATTACTGACTGATTTCGGTTCATCAATTTACTAAAAATTCGTGTACGAACAACAATTTTAATCGTTTATATTAAATGGAAAATGTGCTCGCATAACATTATGTATGCAAAAGATATAATAACGCTCGTAATTCCCATGAGAAGATAATATTTGATTAAACTGTATTATCATCTACGGAATACGTATAAGAAATGGCGAGGAAGTTATTCCGATAAATGCACAATTACGTATTCATCGATAGAAATCATTGACTATAGAGATGAAAAAATCAAAGTATCGAGGAGTTTACAGTTATATATTTAAACATCACTTTTATATGTTCAATGCACGAGCAAATAAAGTATACGTCGAGTCAAGATAACCGTGTGTTAAGCTCTTACCGTAGAAGGGAGCAGTTTCATAAATATTTTCTCAAAAAAAAAAAAAAAAAAAAAAAAAAAGCCCCCTCCAAAAGCCATACGCGCACTTCCGACACATTTTCCCTTCCCCTTACAATGGGATCTTGTCAAATAGTTGTATGTCGCTGATATAAAAGCTCTCTTTGTGCTGATTGTTTGGAAATGGTAAAATTCCCTTAAACTATAACAAGTAAGATTTCTCATTTCTAATCCTGAAATGCGTCATTACATTTTTACCAATTTTACTTTTTTTTTTTTTTTTTTTTTTTTTTTTTTATTAATAAACGAAAACTCCAAAAGAGATATGAAAATTCTGATTTATCCAGCCATAGAAATTATTTTATAAATTAATCGCATGATTATTTTTATATATTATACTTATTAAATGAAGACATATATTTTTTTTAATTTTTTAATTGTATCTTTGGTTTGTTTAACATTGATTGCGTAATAAACCTTTTTTCTATGCGTTACTTATACACATAATAATTTCTAAATCGTCTCGTTAACTTATATTAAGTATTTAGTTATTTGTTTAACATCCTTGTGAAGAAAATAGTGTTAAGTAAAATGTAGGCCATTGTAACGACGAGTAAGCTTTCCTGAAAATAATAGTGCATTCTGGATTCAAACAAATATTCCCGTAGATAACAAAAATATGAACGATAAAGCGAGGTACGTACACAGTTAACGTAAGTCTCGAAAACAAAACTCGCTAATCCATGCGTAAATCTACGTATATGTGTCGAAACTGCCGCCACCGCCACCGCCACCGCCACCGCCACCGCCACCGCCACCGCCACCGCCACCACCGCCACCGCTCGGTTACAGCGCTCGAATATCGGCATATCGAGCTGCAATAACTTTGCGCTAAAGCTTAGCCTAAGACACGCTTTACGATTAGATACGAATGGAAAAACGCGAGCAATAGCAAGAATTTATATAGTTCAATAATTCATAAAAATCTTTGCCCTAGGCAATTATTATAAGAGCACATTAAAATATCCATAAATCACCCAATAAACTAAAATTTAGCTCACATAACTTAGTAATAAATTCAATTTATCAAAACACATTTACTCGTATGATGCAATATGATATTTATACTAAAATGATCTAAAATTAGCAACCTATTAGCGATGGTTGTAATGTCGCCGACTAACGACTCGAATTTATTTTCGTCTAATTAATATTTTACAAACGACCGAATAGATGAGCAACGGGGCGAGAAGGGAGGGGAGTAAACAGGCTTATTGGACAAGGTACTTGAATGCTGCTCCATTGTTATATTAACGAGCAACGAAGATATGCCCAACAACATCACGATACCAAGTCCTTAATTTAACGCTGGGAGCAGCATCCTCGTTACATCTTAATTCAGTTAAATTCCGCGTAACGTACTTTAATCTACTCGCATCTCTATCGCTCGCACATAGCATAACCAGTCGAGCGATTCCCCAAGCAGACGTGGCTAATACTCTCTTGCACAAGTGCGGCCCTCGCGGTCGGCATTGTATGCGCGACCGATGAGAGAAGGAAAGCCGCGTTTTATGCAAATCATCGTAGGAAAACGCTCATTCCGCATTGCGCAAAGCCCGCTGTGATATTTTATCGGAAGTGAGTAGTAGGAAAAGAGCGTTTAAACGGCTCCGAAGGCTCTCGGAAGCCCCTGTTCCTTCCAACAACGGAGATTCTTTTGCGCCGGAAAGAGGATCATCCGAGTCCAAAGCGCCACTGTTCGACGGGCGCCACTCGCGCGCTTAGACGCCCATATATTCCAACGCCCACGCGAAAATGCAACGCCGGCCACGAGTCCACGTCGTCGCCTCGCCCGCCTTACGTCTCTACCTCTCGTTCTCTCTCTCTCTCACTCTCTCTCTCTCTCTCTCTCTCTCTCTCTCTCTCTGTCTCTCGCTCTCTCTCTGCCTCTCGTTCTGTGTGCGATCGCGCGCGTCGTGCATGCGACACGACCGATATTACAGCCCGTCGTTTGTGTAAAAAGACGCGTACGCAAGCCCGACGACGCTCCACTCCCGTGGGACGGAATTTGCTAGCGCTCGCATATAATTTTCAGTTATATTTTACAAGCATTAGTTTGAGCACGTGTGGTGCTATGTGATGGGTGATTCGCTAGAATGAGGGCACTTTTCGATAAACTTATATTGTTTTTTTCACATTCTTTTTACGAGTGTATATAAATAAGATGACGGGCGAGGAGGGAAGAAACGCTTTACGAACAATGATTCAAAATTTATGAAATATCGAGTGACGTTATTAGTTCGTTAATTAATTTACGAGTTTGTAGTTCGCATTGTTAGAATTGGGTTTGAAAGAAAAAAAAGATAAAACAAAGCAAACCTATAACCCTTCGTTATTATGAATCATATGGGCTCGATTCATCTACTAAAGTAATGTATCAGCAATATATATATATATATATATATATATATATATATATATATATATATATAAATATATTGGCTTAAATTCTTAACGAATAATCCACCTTCGTTCTTATTATGAAATTATGAATTATGTATTATTATAAAGCACGAGTTCAAACTTTTTATCGTCGAAAGATATGAAAATGTTAAAAGAAAAAAAAACAAAACGAAACAAAACAAAGGAAAAAAATTAATAAAAAAAATTAAATTAAATTAAAAAAAAAAAACAAAATAAGGAGAGAAAGAATTTTATCCATTTAATGCACGTTTTAAACGATAAAAAAGAGATACAGATAGGAAAAAAGTCAGGTTCCTCTACCCCATTGTCACTCCACTAAATCACGGAAATTTTGCTTGTAGAAAATAAAAGACATACTACTGGTCCTGTAACCTAGAATTCCACGCTATAAATTGCCATTTCATATAATTGCTACAATGCTCTCGTATTTTCGTAAAGTATTTTTAGAAGACAGCAGATTGATAGAGAGACACATTGTAAGTAGCTCTCGCGCTGAATCCGTGTAAATTTAACTCACATCTCATCGATTTATTTTGCAAATAGTTGGGGAAATAGTCGTTGGAAGCAAGAAGAAACAAGACTTTTTCCCGATGTTTGCACTGTATCGATCTGTCGTTTTTGGCGGGCCTAATTAAACGGTAAAGCAATAGAGAAAAAATAAGATGGCGGCGACGGCGGCGGCGGCGGATGTTCGCGGGTATCGGCTTATGCGAAATGAAAATAATAACGCGAATAATAAATAATCCGAGCTGCAGGAAGTCGTTTCAATCATATCTGGCATTAAGATCCGATGCTATAAAATTGCCCCCGTAAAATATTCGCCCGCCGTGATCTAAAATTACAATGTTATACCCACGAAAGTAAAAAAGTATCCCCCGCGCGCGCGAGCGTTTTATTCCATCGCCCACTTCATCACGCGATTGCAATTTCTCTAACCGTCCTTTCGCGCTGGGGCCTCCTCGTCGTGCTCTTCTATCTTGGTTCGCGTTCGCCTACTTACGGATTTAACGCGCGCCCGGCTGCTTTCGGATGCTGAGGCACATGTTTATGACAGGCCGGAGTCTTTGTGCGAAGAGACGGTGAAGGAGGGGGGGGGGGGGTTTTCACCCGCGACAGAAAAGCCCCGACAATGTACCTTTCTTTCTGCACGGAGATTTAATTTTCTAATTCTGCATTTGCCGAGATTTTCCTTATCATCGCTTTTCGTATCATGGCTTTTAATGAAATCCAATTGTAATCCAATGTTCCGGAAAAGTCCGCTTTGCAATTGCGATACCAATTTCAAGGGCTTTTTACGGACTTTTTTTCTTTTATTTTTATTTGTTCTCTCTCTCTCTCTCTCTCTCTCTCTCTCTCTCTCTCTTATCCCTTTTTTCTTTTCGTCGCATTTTAGCTGCCCCATGTAAAACGAACAGATTCATTATTATTAAAGCACATTTCCGATCGGGCAGAATTAGCTCTACAAGTTTATTAAGTTCATAATTTACGAGATAACCAAGGAGAGACTATTAATCGACTGTTGCTGTTTACTTTCAGAATTAATAAAACGAGCCCTGCATTACACACTTAAGCTACTGAGGTGGACATTTAGTTGGTATTAAAGGTATAAATCCGTTCCTATGTAAGAGTAGAATTGAAAAAATATGCTCACAGAATGGGCTTTGCCAGGCAAGGCAAGTACTATTAAAGTTGATAGCGTCGATTCTTCAAAGACGAGAAAATGTTCGGTTATAATTGCCGATTGCAAAAATTGTAAAGCGTGCTCGGTCTTAGCAGTGTCCCTGAATACGATACGAACGACTGGCGGGGAAAATTTATCGTTGTAAAAAGCTGCAATGTGCTCGACTCTATTCTAATTTTATGGCTCGCTTATTGTCTACAGCGACAACCGCGCTGGAAAATCCAATCTATTTATAGGCATTCTCAATCTACCATGGCGCAATATTTACGCGCGGTACAATTTAATTAAAGGTTTGTCGAGCGCTGAGGGAACACGCAGGGTGTAACCTCGGCCGTAAATATTAGAAGCAGCGTTGAGACGTTAGACGTTTTTCCTAAGAAATTTCGGTTTCTGACGAGGTCACGCGATCCCACAGTAAACACAAGTGACGACAAATGAGCGGAACATCGCCAGGAGTTAAGTGAAACGGCGCTATATCCGCGAAATATCGTTGCATTCCAGGGCGCACGTAATCTCGACGTTTAGATTCGCCGAGGCGTGAGACTCGCTGTGCTCGTGGGACGGGGGATGGGGGTGGGGAGGGAGGGAGGGAGGGAGGGCACACACGTAGACGCTTCGGATAAAGGAACAAGCCATATCGGGGGCTCGGTAAGCCTATGGAAGTCTCGGAAGTCTCGGAAGTCTCGGAACTAATCACCTCGATCTCTTCGCGCCTTCCCCTCGCATCCCTCCCTCGTGATACTGCGTACGCGCCTCTAACCTCAATAACCCCAATAACCTCGTGGGCAGAGGAGCGAAGAGACCATTGTCTCGAGACCGGCCGTCCGTGTTAAATGTAGCGCGGGGTCGCTTAGGTCGTGGTATTCGGTGGGTGGGAACGATTTTTTCGATACTCGATGATCGACGGTGAGATTCGACGGATCACCGCGTCCGTCCGACGCACTTTTGATAATCCCGTAAGAGTTGAGCAGGAGCGTCAAGCGCTGGTTTGCTCGAGTGCCGATGACGCCAGTCGTGTTGATTTTATTCGCGCGATATTTTGTTTTGCGTAGTAGCGCACATACGCGTTACGTGACATTTACTTAAAATATGCATGTGATACACTTATGGAGAAACTAAGGTCGATCGATAGGGAATATTTCCAAGTATAATGTGTCGCACTCGCATGCCCGGAGCGTATTTATTAATAGTGATAATAAAGGAGGAGCACTTAAAATTAGCATTAATTTTAATGGCGCAATTTCAGTTTTTATCATTTATTATTATTTTTTCATTTCTTTGCTTTCCTTTTTTTTTTCTTTTTTTCTTTTTTTTTTTTTAAGATAATTTCATTTGATAAATAATACGCGTATTTATAGCAGGGATAGTCGGTCGCGCGAAAGAGGTATTAAAGAGGAGCGAGTGCGATGCCTAGTAGGAGGGCAAATAAGCTTTCGATACTTTATATCGGATAATTTGATCAATTGTTCGCTCTTGAAAATTTAATCGAACAATTAGTTCATGGTCTTTGAAAGTGTTGTATTCTGATACACGCACGTTCTATTGGTAGATCATCCTGCGGATAAGCCGGTGAGTCGAAGGAACCTATTTTTCGTGCAAATATACCTTTTGCGCACATAATAATAATACGATGAATATAATTAGACCGTTCCTTTTATGCCTTATAATGGCTAATGGCTGTTTATTATCATTTAAATATCAATTTGCAAAAATGGTATGGCATCTGGATAGCCAATTAGGTAAGCGAACAACCTACCTGCATAGCAATTATTTCGGACGAGATAAATATTCGCTCGGGACAAAAATATTCAAAATCATTACGTAATGGAACTTAAGTTCATCAAAATGTTGAATATTATAAATAATGCGTAATGTCTCGCGTGGCATTGGAAAATTAACACGGCTAAGATACAAATTTTTCATTAATGGGCTGCTTTACGTAAATAGTGCCAACAATGTGTAGTCATGAGAAACAAAAACAAACAAACAAACAAGCAAACAAACAAACAAACAAACAAACAACAACAACAATACAGAAAAAAAGAACCAAACAAAGCAAAATAAGGAGGAAAAAGAAAAAGAAATATAATGAACGAAAGAGAAAAAACTTGTTCGTCCGTGAGCATTTAAACGGAATGATTCGATTCCGCAGTTGCGTAAGCGCTATCAACAAGAGCGACCTTTTTTTCGAGGCATCGGAATACTCATGAATAAATCATGTTGTAATTCGACGCTTGAGAAGTGGAGCCAACAACACTAGCCATGACATTTTGGAATATGGTTTTATTTTGGCCGGCCGACCACGTAAATCTTCCCGGCTTCTCGCTACGTGGAATTCGCAATACCGGGAAAATGGGTTTGCAACGATTTTCAAAATGCAGTCAACATAATGCAAGTACGTGAATTGCTTGGGCTCGCGAATACCACGACGGCACTCGAAAATAAGTCTCGCGCACAATAGGTAAAGTCGAGAGGAAAAATGGCTAATATATAAATCCTTGCTAGCCACGTATTTTTAGTGAAATTTCGTCTCGAGTAACCTGACTTTTTTTTTTTCCCGCCCACCACCCCCGATATCACCTCCCCCGCCCGCCTTAACCAAGGAAAACCCTTATTAATATGAATAAGGTTAACTACCTAGGAGATGTGCTGCAGCAGCGACCTGCATAGATTGTATTAAATTTTAAAATATCGTCTAAATAAATAAAGATGGAGCTCGCGGAGCGAGTGAACTTGGCGTATTATCTGATTTTTCATAAGGAATCGATGAATTTTAATGCCTCGTGTTCTTTGTCGTTGCCCGTGAGCTTTCTATCTTATCGATCGAATTTATTGTTACGAGAAATTAACTTTCGCATAAGCTTGAAATATTCAATCGGAAAAAGCATTTATTTTTACAAAGTTTAATCTCTCGGTCGAGACTTTACGTACGAAATTAAGCCTTTACACGTCCAATTCATTGTATGCATAAAATATCTCGATGCCCCTATCGCTTTGCGCAACTAATCTTAAGAATTCTGTTGATTATTTTTAATTAGGTGGATGTGAATGAACATTATGTAGTTAAAAAAAAAAAAAAAAAAAATTAAAAAAAAATTAAAAAAAAATTATCATTTATTTCATAGTCAATTAATAATTATTCCAGGATAGAGTAGGCATTTATTTATTTATTTTTTTTATTTTTTTTATTTTTTTTTTTTTAATTTTATTATCCTTTTACCTTTGATATTTCTGTGGTATATATTTTTCGTCGAGTTTACAAGGCTGCTTTTATAAGGATTTAATTTTGAGGCAGTGTTAACACTCCCACTGAAGAACGATCTTGTAAGAAAAAAGAAAAAAAATCAATTACTTCCAATTAGAGCGAAATTAATCACCTTAGTCAGGCAGCTCGTACACTTTGGACACGATTGCCGGTAAATAGAGTCGGATGATGCACGAAAGCCGACTGTTACGATAAATTTTACCTTCCACTCTCGATTCTAAGAAATTTAAGAGAGCCACAATCCTTGAATGCGTACAAATTCAAATCGATAAAACATTGTTACACGAATACGCACACGTAAGCGCAGAGCGTTGCGTAAACGATTGCGCACCAAATCAAATAGAATAAGGACCTCGTTCGTTACGCCATGCCGATGATTAATAAAAAGGAGAAAAGAAATATGCGTATTTTGAATTTTCGTAACGTCTTGCACGCAGTAAAGACTTTCGCAATTACGGCCAGTTGAACGTAGTAGTCCATGACCGCGTGCCACCCCATGCAGGATACTTTTTATTATATTCAATATCGCTGCCGACTCCACTCGTCGCATTTGATGCACATGCCCATCAATAATAACAATAACTGCAGCAATAGGACAAACGTGCGCGATAGAGTGTGAGAGAGCCGAAACGGAGTATTCCCGCGTATGCGTACGTCCGTCGTGTATCATACGAATGATAATCGCCGACGTGGGCATTTAATGCGGGAAACCTGATGCAGCGTCCCTCCACCCATGAATATTCGTCGCTACCACAAACGGCACAAACACTATCGTATCTCCCTACCATTGCAAACGTTAGCCCATCTCTCATTCTCTCTCTCTCTCTCTCTCTCTCTCTCTCTCTCTCTTTCTCTCTCTCACTCTCACTCTCACTTAGACTCTCACTCGCTCGATCTCCGTTCGCATCCATTCTTTGTCCTCGAGCGTCTGTGTGTATCTGCCACCTTCTCTTCCTCTCCCGGTAGTCTGGTAGACCAGACGCGCAGGACTGACCCAACCGGTGGTGGCCCTTATATATATATATATATATCCGTGTGTGTAAACACAAACGCGCGTACACACGTGCACACTTACGTACGCGCACATATGATATATATATATATATATGCATATGCATATGTATATGTATATGTATATGTATATGTATATGTATATGTATATGCATATGTATATATTGTGAACGTAGGGTGTATTAGCGCGTAGGAATGTATGCGCCGGCATATACAGTATCAGTCAGAAATATTTGAACGCAAATTTGTACGTGGCTGTCTCGCGAATCCCGTTGCCTCGCATTTATTAAGGATTTTCGGCTGCTGAAGCGCGAGGAAGTAGGCAACCACGCATGTGGACCCGTTGTAGGAAAGGTTGATGAATAATCTCTAGGCACTCAGCGTTGAATTATTTACATTGCTGATCGATGCTTGCCTACCAGACGCACGACTCACAATTCGTTCGATGTTGCGCAAGAGCAATGGATACTCGCGTCTCGTGATGCGCGAGGGAAAGAAGTAATTTTTATGAGCGCTTTAAGCAGGTGCAAAGACAGCTGAAGTTCTTCGCGTCGATATTGCAATTTATTTTATTGGCCAATCAGGGGATTCTGCATCGAGCGCTTAAAGGCTCGGCTCGGCTCGGCATACTTTTGAGCGATAGTGTAGGGCTCGTACAGTGTGGCCAGAAAATATCAATGCCGTGCTCCGGCATAAAGTGGTCGAGATTTTTCGATGAAGGACAAAGGAGCTATACATAGGGAATAGCGGGCCCTCCACCGATCTCGCTCGCTTCCCCATCGATTCTTCTCTCGGTGTAGACCTTTAAGCCTTTTCTGAAAGTACCGCGCATCGATTATGCGCGACGAAGTACAACGAGTACAACGATAATTGCCGGCTGGTGGGAAAGAAATATATCGGCGTCGTTAAAGCATCCCTGTCTTAACGAGCCTTTCCACGCGCTACAACACGCGGAAATGCCACGCCGTTCCTTTTGCTCCTCTTAGATGATTTTGACTTTACGTATTAGCTATATAGGCGCTCGTTTGATGTTGAGGCCTTAGGGCGACAGTTGAGAAATAACTCCTCGTGGCCCTTTTATCCGCGAGCGTACTCCCAATTAATTTTAAGCAGACAAAATTGTTGTGCAAAAATTGAACTTTGGTAGCTACGTAGGTGGTTGTATGGTGATCGGTAGCTGCATAAATTATGGTCGTCTATTTCAAGTTGATCCCAATACCTATTGAAAAAAGAGAAAGTTTATTATAATATAGTGTAGGATATAAATAAACTTCTAATGATGACTTCGAACGATCGAGCGATGGTTATCGAGCGATTCTATTGTTAATACATATTATTAATAATTCAAAGATTCGTACAAGTAAATCAGCCATTATATAGCAAGCGTTTGAATATTTATGTTAATTACGGTCATTTATTTATCCGCGTACTATATTTCACAAGCTGTCAATTACAAAATTTAATCCGTTACGTTATAATTCTCCCCAATTTTTTTTTTTTTTTTTTTTTTTGTTTTTTTCTTAGATTTTCAAACTTTTGACTTTATAAGCAAATCCTTAAATACCATTAATTAGCGAATTGGTTTGCTACATTATTGAATATATTTAAATGTCGACAATAATTTATCGAGTTCATATAGCTTGTTTTCGTTCTTTTTTCTCTCTTTTTCTTTATCTTTTTTTGACTTTTTTTTTGGACTTTTTTTTTTTTTTTTTTTTTTTTTTTTTTTTTTTTTTTTTTTTTTTTTTTTTTGTTTTTTTGTTTTTTTTTTTTGTTTTTTTTTTTTTTTTTTTTTTTTTTTTTTTTTTTTTTTTGACTTTTTTTGTCTTTTTATCATTATCATACATCAAATTAAGGATAAAATATCGTCCAATTATATTTGAACGTTGTTGATATCGATCAACAGAGGAACTGAAGAAACAGGCGCGTATTATATAGTCCATAATACAGCTATTGCCTACGACATAACTTAAACAATCTTAATTAAAAGATAAACATTTACGAAGAAGACAGGAAAGAACAGCGCCAGAACCAATAATACCTCCCACGTCTTATCACGTATCCGATCCGAGAATAATCTATTCCCGCAAGTTCTACTGCAAACTATATCTATAAAGAGAGTTCCTACGAGTAATTCTCGGTGCACATATCGGGACTGGGTTAAAAGCGTCAAGCTGTCAACGCGAGCTTTAAAGCCCGTTACGATCGCCTCGCTATTACGTCCCACCGAGCCATCCTCCAATCCATTTACCAAAGACACAAATGCGTAAACACGCGGAAGCAGATATCGGTGAGGTATTATCTCTTTAGCAATGTTTACATCGGTACAGACGACTTTGTTCAGAAGCACAGATGTTCAGAGAGTGAGAGAGTAGGCGAGTGAACGACATGAAGTAGAAAGAGAAAAGAACAAAGTCAAACAAAGATAAAGAGAGGAAAGTCTAGACGAGGCGGAAAATGTATTGTGCGTCCGAGATACCGTAGACGTAGCCAAGAAACGGGAAATGGCCCTGACTCCGCTTCTATCTCCACCCTCCTCCCCCAACGTCTACCGAGGAAAATCGTGCCACATAGCGTAGTTAATCCTCCAAGTTTTCCGTTGACACGAGTGGCGACAATTCCACCAAGTGCGCAACGTGTGTGCTATCGTCGAAGCGAATAACATTTTAACGAAGAGTACGTATTTCCATAATGGGAAAACAGGTAATTCATCATAGGATTTTTCCTGTTCACGAAATACGAGATTTCTTTATTCACTGCACATAAACGTGGTTTACGAGTTTTTTTTGTTTTTTTTTTTTTGTTTTTTGTTTTTTGTTTTTTGTTTTTTGTTTTCAATTTTCTTTGTGCATTGCAGTGGGTGTTACGTGATTATTTTGGGATTTGGGTGAAGAATGATTAAGTTGAGAAATGTGGTAGTAATCATAGTTGGAAGCATATGTTTCCGTAGTTACAAAGAAACCTCTTATGAGTTGAGAAATTTGTAAATGTATTTATGTTTTTTTTTTTTTTTTTTTTTTTTTTTTTGATAGTACTGATAATAATGGGAAATAATTTTAGTCTATCGATACGTTAGTTAGGAGAATCGATGAATTTATCACGTATATTTATTGAAATATTGAAATTACAATATTAAAAGTAGCGATAAAATTAAAAATTAAAAAAAAAAATGAATAAAGAAAGTTCAATGTGTGGTGTATGAGCGTGTTAGGAGCAGAAAGTTTGATGAAATTATTTATTGTCTCTAACGTGGCTTAATATTATTAATATTATACGACATAAATATTAAACTTAAATATAGTATAAAGTATAGTTAATTATTCGTCAATGCTTGAATCGCGAAGCTTGGCAAAGACTTTTGAATTTTAAAAGAAAATAATTATTATAATTACAATTATTTGCGCAATTTAACAAATTTTCTTCATTATTTTATGTGGTTATAGCTGAGTTCATAAATACCTGCGGTTAAGCTTTCAATTACCAAAGTTACAAAGAGAATAACTTTTATTTTATAATTGAACTACAGGCCATGTCGGTGATAAACAATTGTTCAAATGGCAATGATGATGCTATAAACTAAATTCAGATACAAATTATTAATATGCAAGATGAAACAATTGTTATATTATTTTAAACAACATTTAATAATTGCAATCCTTTACTTTGAAATTTGTTTAAAAGTCTCGTTAATTTTCATGCATTATTTTTTGCCCAAGCATATACTATTTGCTAAAAAATTAACGAATTAGCTGCCCATCGTTTATAATTCGGCGAAATTATAGACGATGAGATTTGTAAATCACATTTAACTGAGAAACTTCGAATGAATTGCATTTACAAATAACGAGAGTAGTTATAAATTTACTAAGTACATAAAAGCCGGCCGTCTAAAAGAAGAGAGCTCCGACAAAGAGCAAGAAAGACGAAATTTTAGTTTGAAATTTCGTAAACGAATTTGAAGACAGAAAATATAAATAAACATTTCTTGCTTATTGGCTATCCGCCTTTGCTGATTATCAAATCGAGAACAATAATCGTTCTGTATATAATCGATGTAGCGCCCGCGAAAGAAGCGGCCTCTTTCACACCAACGGCAAAGTCACAATCGAAATCTGCGACCGTTTACCGATTTTCCACGATTTCAGCTGGCCTCCCCCCTCGACCCCGCCGCCGCACCGATCCTCACTGCCCCGTCCTCGTCATTTCTAATGCCGTTTCGCCGCGCGCACAGAGGCAAAGCGTACGATGAGTCAGCCGTTGCCGTTGCCGTTGCCGGTCGTCCGATCGATATCCCCGTAGCCACAGAATTACGAAGGGGCCTCTGCGACAACCCCGTCTCCCCTCCTACTCTCATCGCCCACCCCGGGATTCTCACCAAACCTCCCTCAAAAAACCCAATGAACTAATACGCGCATTGGTGGTAATGGTCTAGTAGGTGGCACGTTCGCGGACGAACCTTTCTTTACCCCTTCATTCTTTTTTCTTCTGCTTTTTTTCTTCTTCCTCTTTTGACGCGTTCGTTTAGTGCAGCACGGCAATTAAGGGCGGATGCGCGACTGCGCTTAAGCGTTTTTATTATTGTCGGAATACTCGCTGCATGCGGTGTACATTCAAACGGGCAATTTCCTTGCGTGAATGCAACGGTCGGCGGGTCTTTTTTACATCATTGGCCGCTAAAGGTTTTTCATTTTTAAGACGTTACGGAGTGTCCCTGGAATTTTTAATACTGCCTCGCATGACAATAGGAAAGTTTCTTCGGATAAGCGAAACGATAAGACTTTTTGTTTCTTTGAATTAACTTTATGACAGTTGCTGAAATTCAGAAAATAGTATATACGTATGCGCTATCCCTTATAATGCACCTCGAGAAATTTAAAATTCTTTAACAATGCGCACATAATATTTTCACAGAACGAAATCGAAAATAGTTAAAAAGAATGTGAAATTTTTGTTATGTTTGTAAGAGGAACTTGGGACAAATATTATTCCAGACAGCTATTCCAATGAACTTTAAACCCAAAACTTATATTTTTCAAACAATATTTAACATTAAAATACATACAAATTGTTATGATAATTATTGAGAGAAAATAAAAAATGCAAACAACGTGTTTATAAATACGCGCATGTGCATTATTATATATTCTCGTTTGTTATTTTTCATTGCAATAATTCTTTCGACAAATGAGACTTTGTATTTGCAAACATTACTGCATTTGTGTAATTTATTATATAAAAATTCTTGTACATAAGTGTAATATTTTTTAAATCCTTATAAATCCCTGTGTGAATTACATTTTCTTTTATCAGAAATAAAATCTTACATTATCCTATATAATAACTGCCCGTTCCTATAAAGTAGAAACTCGGCTTCTTCTATACGACACTTTAATCCCTTTGAAATAATTTAAAACTTTGGCCATTTCGCTCTCATACGTGATTCCAGGCATACAATACATACAATTACATTTCGAATAAACGAACGCGAGTAAAGAAAATAATCATAAGAAAATACAACCGTCTTTTCATATCGAAGATATTGCATTAATGCGAGGGGAGCGGAGGGGAGGAGGGAAATAGAAAAGTCCATTACCAATGCTTTTGGAGGCGCGCGCTCATCCAAGATTTCGTATTCAAGTTACAGAAGAGCTTAAAGGGTCGATTGGGTGGACTTTTTTATCGTTATTATACTTATTATACGCGCCACTTAGAATCTAGCAATTCGCAATTGGCTATGCTCTTTCAACATTAACCTGAAAGCTCAGAAAAATACCAGTAATTATTCAAGGCAGAAGAGAGAAAGTTTTGCTCTTTCATGCTTACAGACGCCCCGTGTCATCGTCCTAGTCAAAGCAGTCATCTATCCGGCCATCTATGAGTTGCCGCCTCCTCTATTTCGCCGACTCTTTTTCATCCTTCTTTCACCCTTGGACTTCATCATTTCATTCCATCTTTGTTCACTCGAAGCTGCTACTCGCCCATTTCTGTCTATTTCCCTATTTATTCCCATTCTCCCTACCCTCTACGTTTGCTTTCCTTCATTGCGTGCTTGTCTCCGCTCTCTCTCTCTCTCTCTCTCTCTCTCTCTCTCTCTCGTATCCCGCCTCCTACCTCGCCTCTCGCTTATTTACCCGTCGCTCAATAGTACAGTCAATATAAGCGTCGGATTTATATTTACGGGAACGACAGAAGTCATGCCGACGTCGTCCGCTCTCTTGTAATTAACGAGATATCGATCACGTCGACTGTCCGTGTGAGAACGCGAACTGGTATCGCGCGCCGATTAAACGTCCCCCTTTCGGCATTATAAATGGGGAGGGGAGGAGGTCTGCGGATTGGAGTATCGGACGGCTTTTTGTGCGACGCGATATGCTGGAAATGGGGATGAGGCGATGGAGCTCCGGAGAATGGAACGAGCGAAAATACTGAGCGGAAAGAATAGGGAATGGGAGAAGGAGGGAGAGAAAGCCGCGCGACGAGTTGGCCTGGATCGATATAATTCTTGCTCCTTTTTCGAAGGTGGAATATGTTGTAGGGATAGTGTTGCAGGAGTAATGGCGAACCACGTACATAATCGTGGAAAGAATGTCTTCGTCCCCTTGATTGGGGAAGGAGGGAGGACGGCGAGCTCGACCAAAGTTACCGAGTCGACAGTATAAGGATCTTCGTCTTGTTTTTTTTCACTTCGCTTTAAAGCAGTTGAAATTTTTCCTTAATTTTACATTCCCCGCATTTTTATCATCACTTTAATTTTAATTCCTCCAATGTCCTTTCAATACCAATTTCATACTCACTGGCTATGTATTTATTTAAGCGACTTTTGTACATCGAGATTCTAGCGAACATTTATTTAATTTATACGAAATTAGCTTATAAATGATAATAATAATATGTACGTTAATTTATTTAATGGACTATTCAATGTCAAGATTATATTGAATTAGATGAAATGATAATTTTAAATCGCAATTCGTTCATGTTTATCGATATTGTTCGCATTTGCCAATATGTTGTCAGTGACGTGTGTTTAGAATTTCTTTACTAAACGATTTTTATACACTAGAAACTTATCTCGCCATTGAACTTGAAATGTCTAGTGATTTAGATAAAGTCTTTAACATGATATATTTGGGAAGATAGATAAAAATGAAATACCGATAGGAAGTATATGAATATAAAAAAAAAAAAAAAAAAAAAAAAAACAAGTTTTTAAATGTCTACATTACTGCGTAAAAATGCTTATGAAAATATACCACATTTTATTATAGCATTTCGTAAAGTTTAAAAGATTAATTAGGGTAATAACTTTAAAAATATTTTTAAAATTAATTACTTTTCACTACGGTTATAACTTTTATAGTTTTTTTATAGTTATTTAACACGACAATCGTACGGAAGTACGAATTTATATAAAGACATCAAACTAATTAGAACATTTCTTTTATTTTTACATCCTATATATTTATTCACTTTTCCAGAAAAGTTATTTTTTATATTCGCTCGCATTCATTGGCAAACGATATAGTTGAAAGTTCTGTAATTAAACAAGCTTCTTATGTAATAAAAATTTTATGAATAATCTTAATTATCATATTCTGAAATAAAATTCGTTATCATTAATTGGGCAAAAAATGATTATTATTACTTATAGGATTGAATTTAAAATCGATTATAAATAATTTGTATTATATTTTATATTTTATATTTTATATTTATATCATTTTTATAATAAATACAAGTTTTTAACAATTTTAGTAATATATTTTGAATCCGTTCAAATGTGAACTATTATTTTAAAGGTTTGAAATTATATCGCGAAGATAAAATTTAATGTTCTTTTTTATTTCAATTTACTTTAATGATTTATTATAAAGTATATTATTTAATTTTCCTTACATGATTGACGTTCGTACGTATAATTATTAAAATTGAATTACGTAAAGTTGAAAATTACGCAAAATCGAAGTAAAAAAATGCATCTTTGAAAAATAACTTGACTTTAAAAGCAACGATCAAAGAAATCTTTTGTAATTTGTGATATTTATATTTTTGCACTTTATTTGGCGTACTTTTTCGAAACATTGAGGTTGCGTAGCAGAAAAGAAACTCAGACAAAGAAAAAGTCAATAAGAAGAATTTCAGGAACAAAAAGAGGAGAAAAAAATGTAAGAAGAGAGAGCGAGAGCGAGAGAGAGAGAGAGAGAGTGAGAGAGAGAGAGAGACTGACACGGGGCAGAGACGGTATGCGTACGGGCGCTCGCGCGAGTACGCGTCCACGTGGTGTGAGAAGGGAAGAGAATGTTAGTGAGAGCGTGAAGCGGAAAGGAGAGAGAGAGAGAGAGAGAGAGAGAGAGAGAGAGAGAGAGAGAGAAATACTTGATAGACCGCAGACTTGTCTGGCGTCTGGGCGCGGGAAAAACCTATAAAGGAAGTACCACACAAGGGTTAACGCATTTAATGCATATGTATTAAACGATTTGTGTGGACTCGACGGCTTTTTTGTGAATACGTGTCTGTCCGACAGTGGCTTATAAACTTTAATATATTTTAAAACTCTTTCGATTTCAAGACCAGTTGCAGTAATGAGTCCTTTTTGTTTAATCCTTATATAAAGGAAGGGTCTGGCGCCTTCGTTATTGACTCAGCATCAATAGCCCAGTTACTATCCATAAGATTTCTATCCACTTGATTTATCAAACTGATTATCCGAGATACGTAACGATTAATTTACGTACAGTATTTCCTCAAATGAAAATGGCGCTAGAGAAATGATTTAGTAGCTTAAGAAAAATAGCGTTATAAAGTGCTTTTGACGTTGATAAAAAGTTGGCCTGTAGAATCTGACTGGTGAACCTATCGATGCTAGAAATGAAAATCCTACTTGACAATGCACCATGAGTCGCCGACGATTATCCCCTATTTGTAATTCTAAAAATTCAAAGCCAGCTCACACATACGTCATTGTCATAATTTGCAAAGCACTCGGAAAGTAAAAAACCGGGGAAAGAGCGAACCCACGCTCTCTCGGATGTTAGCAAATGGTTCGGTGCCAATGATTGCCGTCCTCGCCGTCGTATATCGTTTCCTCTCAAACATGTTCGCACAGGCAACTATTCGTCACGCTTAATAAAGCCGCTAATCACACTCCTGACACGCGGCCTAAAAAAATAGCAAGACAGCGCGGAGGTAGGGCAACGTGGTTGAGAATAAAACAAAGTGCGGTGCGCGTCGTCGCACTAACATTCGCAAGACGTTACCTCCTTGATATTCATTTTCAGTGTCAGCTGTGTATACGAACCCACGTGAATTCTTCCAAGATCTTGTAAACCTGCGTCCCTAGAAAAGCCACGTGAAATCGATATACGCGCGCGCGCCCCAGACACGCGTAACGTGCAAAAGTACAACGAATCTCACAGACGCCCTTTCTGTGCTAAAGCCCCAAGAAGGAGAGAGAGAGATAGATAGAGAGAGAGAGAGAGAGAGAGAGAGAAAAGAAAGAGTAAGTGAGAGAGCGAGTGAAGATATACTATGAGCGTATAGCAGATGGAAGGGAAATAGGGAAGGTAGGGAGAAGCGGAAGGGATCTGGGGAATGAACGGTATGAAACGGGGGTAGCAAGCCGAGTCAGAAGATCGATACTCTGAAACTAAGAGAGAGAGAGAGAGAGGGAGAGAGAGAGAGAGAGAGAGAGAGAGAGAGAGAGAGATAGTAATCAAGCGAACGAGATCGAGAATTGAGAGAGTGAGAGAGGGTGACAAGCAAAGGGAGAAAGATGTATCGAAAAATGCAGAGATATCCGCGATGAAAGCGTAGTAAGGAAGCGTAGTAAGTCGAGCAGGAAAGTAAGATGGAGAAACTAGTCGCGTGAATCATTTTATTATACCGTAAGGAGTTAAGGGACGTTATAGTGTATAATTTTCGAATGCTCATTCGTCCCGACGTGAGAGTTATTTTACGTTTATTACACTAGAATAGTAATCATGGTTATAAATCTTTTAAAAAGAGATGATGACTCATTGGTTGTCTTGGAGTTGACGATGATAAAGTATCGATGAATAAAGACACTTAACATGGTAAATATTACATGCTTGAAAGTTAAAAAGCGATAAAATTTCTGTAGAAATATAATAAAAGATGATGATTTTTCTCAGTTTACATTTAAACAATGTATAAAATTATCATTACGAGCTCGAAACATTAATCTTATAATAGGAATACTGTTAATGTTTATCAGGAAACATTAATAATTTCGCACTTTCGTTGGCAATAATACAAGAGCACATTTTCGAAACAATGAAAGAGATATAATTCTGTCAGTCATCGAATGAAAAGAAATGGGGAAGACCAAAAAGTATAGAGAATTCAAAGAAATATAGAGAATGAAGCTTATCTTATGTTCATGAATATATAGTATGTGCGCGCGCGTATCCGAGTTCGTGTGTACGTATAATAATGGCAAACGAAAAATAGAGGCGTAGAAAAATAAGGGACGTGAAGAATTCTACTTCTAAGCTCGTCTGTTACCACCTCTGTCGATAATTCTTCCACAATCCTCCGTGCTATTGTTCAACGTTCTATTGGCCTTTTTCCTACGACAAATAATCAGTGTCGAGGTAAAGCTGAATTCATTATCAGTGCAAATTAGGACTTGGAAAAATTATTGAAATCTTTAGACGTTAAAATTGAAAGATAATTTTTAATACCATTGATTTAATAGTTTGAATTGGTTATTTAAAGAGAAGTTTGAATATTTTATCATTTGTAGCCGAATGCTTGGATAATGTTTATATTCTATATCATACGGCGCACTCTCCTTCTTTTAATTCTATAATTCTAAGCTTAGCTCTAATAAATAATAATGCAAGTCAAAGGTTTTCACTATCATTTAACAATATCGATCGTTCAAAACACTTATCATCTTATTGGTTATTGAAATGATTATTTTTTACGACACTTATGCTTGAACGTAAAACAATACTGTATTAATCGTTAAATTATGCTAAATATATATGTATCCCTTTATTGAGGAGTTGCATTGTACAGATTGCATATTAAGCACAAAAGAAGATAATTTTAATTTTATTTTATAGTATATTTGAAAATTAGTTTTAGCAAGTGCGACATCGAATAGAATGAGAAACATGTTCGACGAATGACTTGGAACGTTAAATTTTACTTGAAATATCGAAGTTGTCGGAACAAATTGCTTTTCTCCATTTTATTTTCGAGCTTGTCGGAAAATGAAATGTCACTGTTATTCGGAAATCGGCCTATTTTTCAAGTATTATTTAGGTAAAGTGAACATTTACTTCAAAAAAAAAAAAAAAAAAAATAGAAACATAAAGAAACCTTAAATAAATCACACTAGAATTACTTTTATTAGAACGACTTTACTTTTGATAAAGAAAAATATATATATTCAGATTGTGTATCTTCAACATATTTTTAGTAGAAGTAAAATAATAAATCTTCTATATATGAATTTATTACATTACTTTACATTAACATAAAACATATATACATTTTTATAATATAATAAATTAGAAATATTTAATATAACATATGATGGGAATTAATCAGCTGCTACCGCAATTGATCGACAGTTAATTATTAATCCTTTATGGATTTATTAATGTTTATTACGAGATTAAGGTCGATATACATTTGTATAAAATTTGATTACAGTTTAATTGTAATATTGAATTTTCAGCCTTATAAGGAGAAAAAATTAGTCTTTACCTTTAACAATTATGTACTTCAATCGAGTAAAGGGAAGAAATAAAGTTGTTTATATGGAAAAACTTGTGTAACAACTTTTCTCCTCTCTCATGATTAAATTCAACCAACGTTATTAAATATTTTTCGTAAAAGTTCAATTTCCCTTATTTCGTTTTATCTTTAATATATTTTAATATATTTATAAAAAGTGAGTTTTTCACGAACGATTATCCATCAAAAAATCAGCTTTAATATTGTAATAATAAATACGTCGTGTATTCAATAAATTTTATATTTAAATGTACTACTGCTTCGTTAGGGACATAAATATTGTAAAAGAAGATATTTTTTTATTATATATACGATATACGCATCTATGTGAGCAGTTAATAAATTATAAGCAATCCTAGTAATTCATAATAATATTAAGCTCTTAAACACTTGCAAAATATTTAATAATCTTGAATAATCTTTAATGAATATATACTTATAGACTTCTTACATAAAATCGGAAACATAAATCGTGTAATCTTATTAAGTGTAGCTGTTTGAAAATATATTTCTATTTGCAAATAATATTGACTTAATACTTATGCTATATGATTATTAAAAACTCATTTGTTTCTTAAACTAGCCATGTTTCGTAATAACATAGCCGGATTGATTTACGTATGTTGTCAGTTCCCCTGCCAACATTTTCTTTTCCTTTTAGCAGAATAAACTTAAATATGTTTTTCATTTTTTTTTCTTGCTTTTTTTTTTTTTTTTTTTTTTTGTTTGTTAATGTGCAAGTCTTGTTTTTCTTCAATTTATTCCATGTTTTGTCTCCCATATTTGCTAAATAAGCATTGGTATATATATATATATATATATATATATATATATATACACATAATTGCATGTGTTTAGAGGCGTTGAACGAGTTGCGAGTAAAAATTTGATAAATAATTAGTTACTTATGGAGGGGAGAATGAAAGAGAGAAAAATAGATGTAAGGACGCGAGAGCGAGAAAAATGAAGAGTAGTAGAGAATTTCCCATTTAAATTTCCCATTGCTCTAGAGGGAAGGAAGACGCACTTGTACGAGGGTCCGTGAGTAATGAATTTAAAGGGAGAAGAGAATGAGAGAGAGAGAGAGAGAGTGAGTGAAAAAAAGGGAAGAGTCGACTTGATGAGGGTGCTTCAACCCTTCTTTGTAATGCCCTTGTGTACAATTAGACCTGGACTCGAGGAGGATACGAAATTAGAAAATTTATTTATTTTCCTACATTGGATTGTGAATGAGGATCAAAAATTTCTACCAATTTTCTACTTCTGGAAATAAACACTCTCTTGAGGTACATTAAGTATCGTTTCACAAGACTTTTGCCCAAGTAAAAAGGGATTCTTAAGAATGTTTATTCAATTGAGGGAAAATCGTTAATAATTTCTTTATATTAACAATGTAGGAAATTATTTTGGAAATGATAAAGCAATCTAGTTTGCAATCATTTATAATTTATAGGCTAATAGAAAGTTGGTCAGCTACCGGGTAAATGAAAGTTATTCTACTAGGAAGTTCAATGTATAATACGGGCACTCTTATTCATATGAAGAATTTTATGCAAATAAAAAAAAGTCTCCTTATTTCGTATATGAAAATTTCAAATAAAAGAAAAAACATTAAAAATATATGGAAAAAGTAGGCGCTAATATTGAGAGGGAAAGCAAATGGAAGTATTTCCTTTCGGTGAAATGTGTAATATAAATTTCAAACATTAAATTTGCCGTTAAATAAATTTCGCAGAGCCCGTTTGCAGTAGCGAATAAGACGGGATAATTTTTCAATGAACTTTATCTTTTCGTCGAAAAATGAGAAACGCAAGCTCGTTCCACTTGAGAAACTTGGGAGAAATAGACACGCGAGCCGGCGAACGCCGAACCGAGACAAAATTTTTGTGCGTGGGTCCGTCTCCTTAAGGCGCGAGCGCACTTTCAGTTTTCTCGAAGCGAAGGTCTTTTTTTTATGACGCGAACGCATGAAATTCACATGGAAACGTAACGTTATTCGTGGCCTTTGCACGACTTACCGTCGTGGCCTCCCCTTTTCTACCCCCGTCCCCTCATAACCCCCCACGTTCCAAGTGATCCTTAACCATGCAAGACTGTGAAAAGTATTTATTTCATCCCCTTGATGAAATTAGAATCTGCTTCATTGATTATTTTCATGTTGTGTCGAGAAGATAATTTCAAACAAGAGAACAGTTTTTATTATTATTATTTATTTATTTATTTATTTATTTTTTTTTTTTTTTATATACATTCGCAGTATTTTATTAGTTATGAATATTGTCTCTGGATTATGAATAGCGTGGAATTGTAATAAATAATAGTGGCTAGAGTTATTTTGTCATGGAGAGTAGTCGATTGTATGCCATAATGATAATTAGAAAGATATTACAATGACTTTGTTGATTTAAACGGCGAATGAAATAATTGAAATTATTTTCAAATAGACACCAATAAATAGTACGGTATCCAGCTGTCGTACTTTCTAAACTTACCATAACTGGAGCCGTTTAATATCAAATAACAAATTTTTTTTTTCTCTCTCCTGCGCTAATGTAGGTGCGAATAAAGGAGTTCACACACGATCTATGCTAATAATCACAATGAAAGTTTGTATCGCGTGTTTGCATCATTGAGTGTAAAGCAATCAATTGTGCCATGCTAATCGACCGATTTTCACCCGAGTGTAGTAATTTTAAGTTAAGTGCAGTGAGTTAATGAGCTTACGGCCGCAATCGTGCTACAGCCGTGTCAACTAATCATTTCACAAGAGCAATATGATAAATGTATGTCACATTAAGTCGAAATAAATCTGCTAATAAATGAAGATGACTTTAATAGTTGTTCCGGAGAGATTACTCCTCGTCGATCGTAGACAAAGCTCATTGGCAATTCGGACGGCGTTTCTCCACGTATGGCTGGAGTCCCGTCAACTTTATGCGTTAGCACTTTTCTGCGAACGTGAGGCCAACTATTCTACGCACATTTACATAATAATATTAAATTCCGTCTCCATAAAAAAAAAAAAAAAAAAAAAAAAAAAAAAAAAAAAAACAATGAAATAAAAGTGCGGGTGGGACGGTGTGGGTCGTGGTGGGGCGGGGTGAAAAAGAGGTGAAAAAGTAATGGTAAAAAAAGGGACGAAATGTGCCGACGATGTGACGATGTGTAGTTAAAAAAGAATATTCTCTTTGACGATGACATTCGCTGCGTGCTCAATGCGATTTGAAACAACGTTGAAAAAACATTAAGCCTGAGTGCAAATGAAAAATGTACATCCAGTTAGGATTCTTCGTTTTTTGTTGTCGAGGAGAGGTAACGCCAAGTTTATCAAATACCCTAAAAGAATGAAAAATGCTTAAGCGGCTTAAGCACTTTTGTTGTAACGATGTAATAATTATTTAATAGAAACGCGCCTAATAATTAATTATTGCCCCGCTCACTACAATAAGCCTATTTTAAATTAAAAATTTTTAATTTATTTTATCGTTCGCTAAGCCCACTTCTCGATCATAACTAAACGCGTCAATATTACTTCACGCGCCATTTAACCAATTCACCGAGCGCATCCCTATTATATAATTTAATAATTGCTTATAATTCCAAGACAATTATTATCGTCGCTCGGCAATTACTTCGGGTGCAGGATATTTATGAGCGAATGAGTGAGCTGCGGTCGCGCAATGATTTGATAAACCTCGGTCGGCGTTGCTCTCGGAGAAGCATCCTATCGCTCTAAATCCAGGTTACGTGACGGCCTGTAGAAAGCAGCAGCCGGAGATGGACGACAACGAGATCCAATCGACCGTGGAGTCGATCCTCGGGCCCGACGTCAAGATCATCGACTGCGAGAAAAAGTCGTGCGTGAAGGAGGAGGAGGTGCTACTCATAAACGGCGTACCCATAACCCTCGACGAGCCCGACGGCATCGCCATACGCGAGGCCATGATAACCGGGCAGGTGCCGCCTTGCGACCTCCTCAATCGCATCCTCATACGCGCTGGGATACAGAGGTACGTCAATCCGAGCGAATTCCAAACATAATGTAAGTTCGTGGCCGCGGTTCGTCATTATTCCTTGACTTAATCATATAGCCTTGTGTGATATCTCGGGCTTTCTAAATTCGAGCCCAGGCAAATTCACTTGATTCATCGTGTATTTCATAGGCGACCGACCTTAGCGTCGATATCGCGTTTAGAGGAGTATTCTCTATGACGGTGTCACGAGCTCACCAGCTCCGTTACTCAAAACACGATACGGCGAAATAATTAATAAAAAGTTTTACTCTTCTCTTCATTATCAATAATGTAGATGAGAATAATCTGGATTTTCACACTGTTGAAGCTCTGGGCCGTGAAATCTATCGGTATCGATCGGATAGAGATGGCTTATTTGCACATTGTGGAGCCACATTGTGTACGATTAAAGTCTTGATAAAGTTATAATGGCGATTTCCCGCTAACAACAATGCCCCCGCGGGGAGCCTCGTGTAAACGGACGGGGAGCGGTCAATATTCGCGAAAGAAACTTTCTCCGTCGAGTAATCGCGAAAGGAAGGACAGACGAGGAAGACGCGTAAGGGCCGACCTTGCGCTTAGCCACGCGGCTCCATTAATAATTATCAAATTGATCGATAACCTCTGGCTGTAGGTCCTCTAGGATCGCAACGGAGACATCGCGGTAAGATCGCTCGCCTCGTTCGCGCCCGGATTGCTAATCTCGCACGTTGGACTGTAAAACCGGCGCGGGACAAGGAGGGGGATGAAGAGTCAGACGTCGACCTCCACGGAGCCACGCGCTCGTCGCATTCACTCGGAACGCGAGTCGCATCGTTAAAAGGCCGCCGTCGATCTTGGGTGTAGTAGTAGTCCACATGTAAATATAGGCGTTATTTTTAGCACCTCGCTGTCCTTAACCCACCCTTCGTTCGCATCGTTTACCTGCTTATCGACGAACGCCATTTTAAGTGCCTGTGATTAAAAGAGCGAATTTATCTGTTTAACCGAGTTGGCGATAAGCCGTTTAGGGCCACAATAATAAGCATATTAACGTTGCAATGGTATTGCCTGTGCGTTGCTTTGAATTATTGATTTATCACCGTAATTCGTCACTTTGCATTATTAAGTCGTTTTGGGATGAGACGCTCGAGATCATTTGCCGATTGATTTATCTTATCGTAGATTGTCATTCGGCCACTGCTTGGCTTTGCCACCTGCCCTTATAAACTGCCCTTTTTAAATTAATTTAAAGCCAATTCACATTAAAAGTTGTCCGTACTTTGTAATGAACGTAAATGCACGGCACTTGGGCCGATGTTTCATTCGAGCTGTAATATTGGCAATAATGGCATCGAGGCGATCGGCCCCTTAAATTCATGCTCGATTTGTTTGAGAAAGCAGCGCGCGTAATCGCGAGCGTCCATATGCGCGCGCACAGACGTCTGGCAAACAACCAGGAAACAATTCTCCAGTGCTAGGCGAACTTTCGTTCTGCCGACCCTCGCCTTATCGCGCTGTCTCCTCCTTGCCCCAAGTGCATTCCGAATCGCGGAACAATTCGAGAAGTAAGGCGCTCGCTTCAACACAACACGGGCCGCTCTATTCTCGCGTTCGAGGTAGCTCCGAAAAATGGCAAAATAGCATGGCCGACGGTGATATACGCTGAGAGAGTGAGTGAGAGAGAGAGAGAGATAGGGATAGGGATAGAGAGAGAGAGAGAGAGAGAGAGAGAGAGAGAGAGAGAGAGAAAAGGAGCGGGAAGAAGGATCGAGGTGATTGTAGAAGATTCCGGATCATAAAATAAAATGAGAATTGGGGATCGGACGGAAATGCGAGCGCCAATGTGAATAAACGCGTGAAATGGTAGGAGATGGGAAGGGGGTAGGGGAATGAAGGGAGGGGAGCCCAGTGACTGAACAATGGATCGTCGATGAGTTGTTGTAAATTTAATTTCTTAGCTTGGAATCTTCACTTTAGAACTTTATCTCTTTGACACTTTATTAATTTATTGAGTTTCAACGGTGCATTGAGCGACCATGTGCATTATACATTAGTAGTCAAGATTACCGTGTAACGTACTTTCTTTTGTAAGAAAATTACATTGTCAGGTCGTAATTTGAAATACGAATTCTAATTTTGATAATAATATGGAAATTAACTTCCGGAATTATTGATATTATTAATACTAAAAAAAATACTAAAGAAAAAGAAAAAGTGCTAGGGTACTTAATTAGTTAAAAGAAGAAATAAATTAAATAAAAGAAGAAACATAAAAGACAGAGAGAGAGAGAGGT
>NW_011948429.1:3520853-3536792 GCF_000503995.2 Ceratosolen solmsi marchali
GGGGGGGGGGTTAAGAGAAAAAATGAAGAGGTTAATAATCTTGAGAAAAATGTTTGTAAATTAATTACTGCAATTATATAGACAGTGTCGGCGGGAAGTGAAACGTGTTTATGTTTTACATTTCTTTTCTATTGCCAAGATTTAGATCAGACAGTAAATGTAGATCACAGGTAATAAACGTAAAATGAAACGTGCTTATCGTATCTCGAGTAATTTTAAGTATCTTTAAAAGTAATGCGTATGAGAAAATAAAATGAATTAATGTGCTCGAGGCGATTACATTACATTAATTTCCTATCTAAATTATGGATATTACATGAAAATATTAGAATTTAATAAGCGTGCTTGTATCGGGAAATACCTCTTCTAACATATCAATAATCCCTGTAATGCGTTAAAGTTGATATCGAGTAAGTTTAAATTTTCATCTCCTTTAAGGGCTCCTTTTCAAATCAAATAATGTCTTTCCACCTAAGTGTAAACAAACAAACCGGGAAAATCGTGTCAATTGAGCGCAATTTGTTAAATTAAGACAAAAAAAAAAAAAAAAAAGGGGGGGGGGGGGGGGGGAAGGGGGGGAAAAAAAGGGAAAAAGAGGGAAAAAAATAAAGAGGAATAAAGATGAAACAAACGGAAAGACAACGCACTAACAGAGATTGCGTAGAAAAAAAAAGAAAAAAAATGCGTGTAATTTATATGTTTCTGCTACTGATGAATCAAGTGAAATGATATTTCGTCGGTTAACAGCATGTTACAAGTCATTAAAGTCATTATGAAACACGTTTCCCGCTGAAATATCAAGCCAACCAAAATCCTTTTTCTACACCTAATTATTCTTTGCTTTATGATTAAGTCTTCATCAAAACATTTCGAGCCGTCTGCATATACTCTACGTAGAAAATTGAAAAATGAGCGAAAGACGAAGCATCTGGTGCTCTCTGTAAATCACTCGAGTGCGCGCTCACTAAATTTAGTTTGTCCGGGATTTTTATGCTTTAAATCATCTGGACTTTCTCGCTCGCTTGCGATAAACGCGTGGATCGTCGACGCTCCGTATATTCGATCGTAAGATTCGTTTATATTCAATTGATATTGCATATCGATATTGAAATCAATGACATGTAACATGAAGCGATATTATGGTAGAAGTCTAGCGACATTTCACCTTAATTACAATTTTAAATAACAGCCTTTACGGTACTTTGCGAGCACTTTCTTTGTCAACGGTTTTATGAAATGCGAGTAACACTCTCGAGATTAAGACTATCGATTGTCGTACGCGATGGGATAATCTTACTAAACCTTGGATTTAATGTTCAATTTGTATCTTCATTAATCTCTCGATTTACTTTGCTAATAGATTAATCGAACGATATAATGCGCATTAGGTTCGATCTTTCGAGAATTTAAATTGAATTGGCGAAAATAATAGAGGGTATTTCATGGAGGTAAGTGCATTAATTTAAAAGAGCATGTATGTAAAACTCATTGAATTCGTTAAATCCATGGAATAATTCGCGCGGTTAAACCAAATGTATCGGAGTTAATCGATATCGATTGAACATTGGCTGTTGCAAATAATGTAAAAAGTCACTAGAATTCTACCGGAGATAAAAAAAAAATTAAAAAAAAAAAATTAAAAAAAAAAAAAATTAAATAAATAAATAAATAAATAAAACAAATAAAACGATATCCTCCTGCGGAGAAAGAGAAAGAGAGATAATGAAAATGAATGGATGAAATCGATCTTCAAAAGGGTACCAGTTCGCTTGGAGACGTCGCTGAATGTGAAATCGTCGGTGGTGACTAAGGAGGAGGTGACGGTCGCCCGCGACGGTAAAATCGTGGACGAGCGGAGCCGCGAGACCAAGGAGAACAATAGTTACTCATCGACGACGAGCGAAATTTGGGAGCCGATCGGAGTGATCCAGCGGCCCCGGAACCTCAAGCCCTTCGACAGCTCGGACGACTCGCGACCCAACTCGAATGCGAGCTCCGATCAAGGCTACACCACCAACACGAGCAGCAACAACGTCCTGAGAGAACGTGGCGGCGGCAATTGCGGTAACGGCGTTAATTGTGACAATGGTGGCAATGGTGGCAATGGTGGCAATTGTGGCAATTGTGGCAATTGTGGCAATGGTGGCAATGGTGGTATCGGCGGTGGAGGCAGCGATGGTGGCAACGATGGTGGCGGTAACGGCGGACTCGGAACGAACGGCGATGTCGCCGACTGCTGCCTGGCTGGTATGTCCGGTCTGGGCCTCGAGGACATGCACGAACGTAGCACCAAAGTTCACGGGGTGCACAACACGACGTCTGCGGTAAGACACGATGTTACTTCTTGAGCCGCGGATGCTTTTCTAGGCGATGTTGTGGGCTGGTCTTTTCTTCTTATTTTGCAAAAGGTTCTGCGGAGCGGATGTCGAATATGCCGAATATTTGACGTGGAGTGACGATGGTCGAAAGTCGTCCAATGGTGGCTAATGTGTAAGAGCGAAGGGTTGGTGGATCGTCGGCGAGTGGATCGATCAAGGTTTCGTGTGTGCGTTATTGAGTAATGGCCTATGGAAATTCACTTCTATCGGGAATTGCATTTTACTTTATTGGCTCCTGTACTCTGCTGTATCGTTAAACTAGCTGTCCTGTGACTTTAATCTCGGCAATTATCATTGTCATGATAATGCCCGTGTATCTTGAGATACATTAATAACAACAACAACAAACAAAAACAACAACAACAACAAAAACAAAAACAAAAACAACAACAAACAACAACAACAACAACAACAACAATAGCAGATTTTACTACTTTGCGAATTATTTTCAGCAGCATTTGGTTAAGCAGATGCATGGTAAATTATTTGATAACGTAGCATTGTTTTGCCCACACGCTGCTACAACACGACAGTATCTATTGACAAAATTATTGACTCCTTGGTATTTATTACATGAAAAAATCTTCATTGCTTGGTATTCAAAAGTTGATTACCACTTAAGAATGCTTGAAACGTTCATGGAAGAAGTAACTTTGTATACGTACATTACATGCACACGAAATATTTTTTAAATTTTCTATTAGATGCTGATTTTTTTTTTTTTTTTTTTTTTTTTTTTTTTTTTTTCAATCCACATTTGTAATAATAATATCTAGTAAACATTGGCTTTTTTAATGAAAAATAATCTGACTTTATTTTTAAAAAATTCGGTACACTCACTTGATGATTACGTTGTGCTTTTATTCACTAGTCATATTATATATTTAACTTTTAATTTAATAACAACTATTATGATATCTAAACGCAATTTATTATTAAATTAGATTAAAATATATAAATAATTTAAAGGTATGTTGGTATAAGGAAAGTTAATTTTTGTCTATTCGTTATATTATTGATTGTATCGTGTTATTGATTATAAATACCAGTGTTCATTCAATATTACATGTGTGTATGCAATGCTGATAATTATGGACGATTCTTAATATGCAAAAGTTTGTACATCCCGAGTGGCAACATTTTATAATATTAGAGAAAAGAATAATTATAATTTTCTCGAAGGTTGTAGGCTGTAATTATGGCAAGTCAAATTTCAACAGTTTGAAATTTCTGCTGAGTTAGACAATATTTTGATTGCACAAGCAAATTCAATTTATGTGAATGAATTTTTAGTCATCGAATAGTAAATTATATATACACACACGTACACGTATATCTATATATATATATATATATATTGGCAAATATTGTTAATGGAATAAGTTGTGGAATTTTGTCGTAAAAATTTGATTAAACTATTCATAATCGGCAATTGTTTTTCCTTTATGCAATTAATAGCTTACATAATTGCATTAACAATATACGAATACAATTATTTACTTTGCGTATTTATTGCCTATGTCGGAAATAATAGAATGTAATGTAATGTAATAATACAGCTTGCTAATATCATCTCCCTGTCAAGTATTAACAGTACTGATAAATAATTCTTAGCCGTAGTCTAATTTTATATCGTTACTTCACTCCCTACTTCATTAATAACGAATAATACATAAAGACGAGTCGTTAAAGAGAGGAAAAACGGTAGGAAAATCATGGTGATTGATCGATGAAAATTAATTAATCCACGTTTAACAATTATATCATTGTTTCTTGTATATTACAATAAACTCGAACAAATTACAATGATATGATCATCATAATTTATAATGATTTTTTTCTGTGATATTTTTCATTCACCCTTTTCGTTCGTTACCCCATTAATATAAAAATGCCTGAGATTGGAATTTTAATATTGAAGAAATACATACGACGTTGGATATCAAGATACATTGACGCATCGATAAATAATGCGGTGCATTATATTATACCAGAGCTATTAACTAAAAGCAAAACAGCGATCCAATGTATTTTGTAAGAATAAACGCCATGGATGTGAAGTGTAATGGACACCGCACGAGTCCGACACCCATAGCACGCCATCATTATCGGATTACCATCACTACCATGGCCAGCAAAACACGAAACTGTTGCATGGTCACTGGTGCAAGTTCGCCAAGACAAAGGTTTCCCCGGATTTTCACGATTCAGATGGAGGAACGAGTAGCTTCTTTTAAGACTTATTAAGGATCTCGTAAAAATCACAGTTAGTGCTGCGGCGGCGAGTTTGCCTCGAAGAAGTTGTCCGTATTCGTGCTCGGGAATCCTAAGCAACCCGTTGTCCACAATGGCGGTAGTGCCGTCGTCGCAGTCGCTGTCTATGTCCGTGAGGACGATCACGACGACGACAACGACGACCACGACCACGACCACAACGACGACGACCATGACCACGACGACGACGACGACGACGACGACGATGTAGCGGCTCCGGTATTGGCATTGTCGCCTGCATCGTCCGCCCGACAGGAAGAAAGAGCCCGCTGACATTCCCATAAGTAATACACGGTGCTCCTGCCGCATATTCCTACTGCGAGGTCGCGCTTCGTCCTTCTTTTTCTTATTCTCCCCCCCCCCCCCCCTCCTTTTCATCATCTATGTCTTTTTTCTTCCATTTTATACATCTCTCTCACCCTATTCTCCCTCTTTCTCCGAGCTCTGACGCTCGCTTATCTATGCAATTTTATGGCTGAACTGCAAAAATGACGCGAATGAGAAAATTAAGTGAGATTTGGTTTAAACGATTGAACGCTACATTGCATTAAAATGACGAAGGATCATTAATAGTAGCGGCGAGCAGATGTAATTAGCATATGACACATGTTGTGATGTAAGTCTGTTATCGAAGCTCAACATTATATGATACTCGAGGTTACGGAAAGTCTTTCTGATATTTTAACACTTTCGTAATTAATAATAACATAGAGTAATTTATCTTTTTTCAATATTGATTTTGCATATAATTTTCTGCTTATTACCATGCAAATTCTGCTTAATTATTGCAACAAAAAAAAACATTGTCACTAAGATTTGTATTTTTTTTTTTCCAGTAAATTTGTTATTTGGCTAAATTAGGCTTTTATCACATTTGATCTATCCTTCAATTATTTGACGAATAGCAAAGTTTTATCTATTATTATATCTATTGTTGAGAGTATAATTAAAAATTGTTTTTGCATAACATTGGAACGACAAAATTAATCAATAATATTGTATTTGGAGCATTAAGCGTTATTGAATTAAATGGTATTTGAGCGTAATTATTATGTATTTAATATTTAAAAGTGCGATATATTACGTTATGAATTGCCGATCAATCGAAATACATAAACATTTACTCGGCCTTCGTTTAACGTAATCAACCGTCACTAAGGGCACTCCCATCCGATAAAACAGGCACTCGCGGATTTCTTCTTTACCGACGCACGCTACATTATCGACGCATTTGCCCTCCGTATTTTGAGTTACGAAATTTGGAAAAGCGGCGACAACGGTGAATAGCCTCAACTGGTAAGTATAACCATACAAGGGAAAGATAAATTTTGATGTAACAACGTTTTATCGGTCACTTTCGAATGGAAAGTTATCCATTGCAAGTTTCATTATCATCGTGTAGTCGAGGGGAGTGTGCATATTTCACGAAAAATTAATTTTCCAAAGACCAGAGTTTTTCAATCAACTGTCTTGATATTGGTTTCACTGAAAAACTCCGAACTTTATTAATTCTCTCTGACCATTGTCCCTATCTAGTGCTTTTCCTATGCTAAGCCATTCGAATTCTGCAATTTTAATAAGTTATAAGGATATTTACAGTTAGTAATAATATTTGATCATAACTATAGAATTTGAAATATTGAATTTTATTTTTACAACATACGTTGTGACCTATTGATCTTAGCATATAAATAATTTATTCTATATATATATATATATATATATATATATCATCATCATTGTCGATATTAAGCGGATTTTTGTGAATTTAAATATGTTCAAGACTTACACAAATGTCAAATGAACGTTAAGTATGTCGAGAATACTTAAAATGACAATTGAATTATTTTAAACGATTGAATTCTTTAATCTTAGAAATGTTGAGGATATTGATAAATATTCTGAAATTATTTTACATTCAGTTATTCAATTGATTTCGATGAAATATATATAATCTATGTGAGTCACACGTATGAATAATTTAATTTCCACATATGCGTTTTAAGAGATTTATACGAGAGTAACAGCTATGAAATATTTTAAATATCCTTTTCATTTTTACTCTTGCATTTACATTATCCAGATACTAATTAGATTAACATCTCAATAGATACAATAGATAATATAGATATATAGATATATAGATAATATAGATATATAGATAATACAATAGATTAATGTCTCTGGAAATTCATGTATATTAGAACAAGTTAATAATAATAATAATGATAAGCCCGTATGTTGTTGATTTTGTAGAACATTAATCGATTCGTCAAATGATTGATTGGAACAATTGTAAATTGCAATTACGATAGTCGAGTGACATATAATTAGCCCATTTTTTTTTTTTTTTTTTTTATTTACAAAGCTTTGCAATTACCATGGACTATGCACTATTAACTAAGAAAACCACTAGACGTTGTGTGGGAGAATGCGTGGAAAGTGGAAGGGTTAATGCACTGATTCAATAATTAACACATATATTTCTTATTGCTGTTTATTCCATTAAATTTCCATCGAGTAGGGAAAACATTTCTCTGACTATCTATCACTAAACTCACAATCATTTCTCGAATTTAGAAGGTAAGTCTTAAAGACATAACCTAATAATAAGCTAACCTTTATTAGCAAGTTAACAGAAGCTGATCCTAGCCGAGTTGCGCATCATCGCCGAAGATGATGGGAAACTCTGGCTGCTCCTCACCCCGGGCTGGCGCTGTTGCGCGAGAGAACTCACCCAATGTCCTACGATGTGTATAAAATCCCTTCTTACCTCGTCGTTCAACTCGGCAGGATGTATGTCCCCTACCCTCTTAGCGTAATCCTGTAAAGAACGTAAGAAAAACTATGTGTTTGTATAAAGCCAGTCTCCATCGGGGGTTGCATCATGAAAAGTGGAAATAGTAGGCATGGCGCTACCAATCGGCCTCAGATGTATTAATTTTGCCTGGCACACACCTGTGATGGCTTTCGCAAACTTAACTCTCCCGGATAGCAATGGTAGTTATGAGGTTGGGCTTGCAGTAGGTGTTGACCCTGGGCTACCGGACGATCGGACTACCGGATGTTTTATATTACATTGCAAAAGTTCTCGGAGTGAAAATTAATATTTGTGACTCCGTCAACTACGACACTCACTTTGATTAGCGGTAAAAGCCATTCAATGTCTGTTCATTAAGGAAATTGGACCAGCGATATTTCTACACCGAGAACCTCATCCTCAAACTCAGCGAGGCTCGAACAAATCAACACAGCGGCAAAGCCTTTCTCTTACAAAAATCTTCTCCCCTATTTTCAACTATTTTCCCATCTAAAGAGACATGCCCCCTATCCCCCGTCCCATCGCCCATCTCCTCGGGTCAGACAGGACATTCGCAAGGCGCTTCATCCGTTCACGAGTACTTGATAATCGCATCGGTGGATATAGGGATCCGCTGAAGCTGCCAATCTTCCTAATGGCTACGGTGACTCCCCGACAAAAATCCCCGCCACGTCGATGCGGCGCATATCCCGTCGTTACGACTCACCTCCGTTACATTTTTCAGCCGCCGCCGCCGCCGCCGCCGCCCCCCCCTCCCGTCGATATCGTTGCGTCGTATCTCGGATACGCCGAGAGCCCTGCAGCCACGGAGGTACTTGACAGCCGTTAAAACGTGATCGGGCTACGCGAATCAATTTTGTACGAGCCGAGCCGAGCCGAGCCGAGGCGAAAGAGAGAAAGCCGTAAGTCTTGGGCACATCAAAGTCACCTTGTATCGAACGTGCTTGTTCTTTTCCCAATGTTCGACCGTTTGCGGTTGCGTTTGTGGTCTCGGTGCTTTTCTTCCTGCCCATCTCTTCCCCGTCGCCTCCTCTCGAGTGATTCTCAACCACCCCCCCCCCCCTAAAACTCTCTTCAAGCTTCTCAGGTGAATGCTGCAGTGTCGATAGGGGTATCAATTTTTCGAATAGCGAATGCTACTTTCGTTTTTCCCTCGGTTGGATAGGAAGCGCCAGATATTTCAATATTTCAATATTTCAATATTCATAAGACGTACATCACATTTGTTGGGACTTTGAATGGATTAGAATGATGAGCTTTGTAACTGATAATTTGCTGATGTTTAATTTGCTCGCATTTTCACCGTTCGTTTTTTTTCCAAATTCGTTAAATTGATCTTCAATTAACGTATTCGTTCGTTTTTTTAACCGTTTATTAAACCGATATTATTACAAAGTCTTTATATAATTGATTGGCTGTCTTTTTTCTTTTCTATTCTTTTCTTTTCTTTTCTTCTCTATTCTTTTGTTTGTTTGTTTGTTTGTTTGTTTGCTTGTTTGTTTGTTTGTTTTTGTTTACTATCATCGATTTGTATGTATTCATTAAAAGTGTATAATAATATAAAGGAATATCATACTTTTGAGATGGATTTTACAATTAAATTATTATTTCGATTCGTTATTTTTCCGTGTGAATAAATTTAACAGTGCAATTAAGATATTAAATTATTAAGTTCTTATTAACGATACAATCTTTTGTGTAATGGTGTACGCTTTATTTACGATAAATATTTTATGATTGCGGATCGAACCGTTGGAAACCACAACCAAATAAGCTTGACTAATGAACATCAATGCGTTCGTTAAATCTATTGTGAAAAATCATCACAATACCTACGGTCAAATTCAAAAACATTCTGCACCGAGTTACATTGTATTTTAATTCTCCGAGGGATAATAACAATAATATATATATAAATCTACCTAATGACTTTTGCAGTATAGTTCCGTTCATATTTTTGAGTCTCAATCTTATTCGGTCTACCATGCTACAATTAAAGAATGACATTTTCTAAATAATGATTAGCAATTACACATTAATTCCCCTCACTTTCACCTGACAAATGCGAAATTTTTTTTTAATTAAGTTACCTTAGACAAGAATCGAGAAACTGTACGAGTTAACTAAGCGATATAATTCCAAATTAAATTTATCAACCCGGTAAGCCAAAACCAACTACTACACATCCATGACTATTCAAAATTTCGTGCCCTTCGGCTCGTCCCGCGTGCCCACTGCCAATCGCGTAATTACTTCTTAATGTCAATAAATCCATCAATTACTGTATCTGAATATTCGAGATAAACTAATGCTTCGGCGAATTCTTATTTCGACGGTCAATGATTATGAGAATTATAAAATTGTGATACATTTGACGAATGAAAAAGGAGTGAAAAATACCCGCTTTATTGGTAATGAGATTGTTGAAAAATAATTCAATTCATGATCGCACGAGCTTTGATTATTTGCTCGAAATATTTTCCAAGCCTTTATAGCATTCAGACACGGCAAAATTGAAAAGCCACTTCTACCCAACGTTTCCAGCATTTCCTTAACCCAGATTAGCACAGGTCACAAACGCTATTTATAATCGACTTTCCGTCCACATATGCTTGTTCAATTCTTAAAACTCAAACGTTGTAGCGACGTGAATTAGAAATCAAATAAGAAAAAAAAAAAAAAAAAAAATCAGCTTTTTTGCACAGCGATTTCCCTCACCCCAGCCAGCCCCTTATTGTTATGTTTCGAAAGAGAAAAAAGTACTATACAAATAAGTCGTCTTGGTGTATGATTGTTCTGTTGATGTGTCATGCTGTGTGTACCCTGGGAAACAAACTTTTTCCTCATTTTTCTAAAATATCAATTAACAAGTTGCTTTTGTAATATGTAAAATTAAAATTAAATTAAATTCGCCAGTATTCCTCACAATGCTGCTTTCGTTTTAACTTTTCACTCTCTCTTCACGAACGGCTTAATTTGTTGAATATAAAGAATCTTTCGCTCATGATTTAATTGTCTTCTATATGCATTCTCTGTGCGCTTAATTAATTAATTAATTAAATTAATCTTAATTCAATTTTAATATATAAAACTTTTATAATATAATAAAAGTTTTTTTTTTTTTCTTTTTTTTTTTTTTACCAAATTATCAAGTAAATTTAATTGTTTGTAATAATGCGTCTATTACAATTTGCCTGCATGGAATTTATATAAAAGTAATATATATAAGATTTAATGAGAAATTTTGGCTGACTTGGTTTTCATTGTCAAGAAGACATCGTTATTGGATATTACAGCCTGTAGACGTGAAAAATAAAATAATTTACTTTTATTCCCGTTACTTTGGCATTTAATTATATCCGTGTATTAAACAATCCGTGCTCTATATTATCAGCTGTTAATTGTTAGATGTCAAACAATTACAGTCTTATCCTTATAATGGCATAAGCATTAATAGATTTCAAAGAAAACAAAAAAAAAAAAAAAAAAAAAAAAAAAAAAAAATAACTAAAAGTTGTTATGTTGTTGGTGGTATTAAATGAAAATCATCGTTTTGTATGAATGGAAATGGTACGCGTATGCTTATGCTTATGCTGCGAGATAATTATAGCGCGAATCGATGTAATTGACATCCAAATATGTACACAATACTATTGGGAAATATTATTATAATTTGTTAGTACTATTGTGCAGACAAATTTCAGATAAATCCTCGATACATAAATGGGAAAATCAATACCGTGAACGTTCATTGGGGCAAATTTTTGTATAAAAATGCTTGTTTTATTCTGGGGAGTAAAAGTTTATGAAAGAGTTAATTTAGATATTGTTAGCGGTATTGAGTGAAGTTACCGAGAATAAAGAATGGACGGGAAATCGCTGTCAAAAGTGGGTGAGCTACTGCTGTGTAACAACATCTATTTTCATCTAACGAAAGCAAATAAGCGAGGATTTTTGATGGGGAAGAACTTTCTTTCACGCGAGACTCATTTGCAAAGATTAAATTTCTTAAATTTAAAAAATTTTAATGTCTGATTTATTCGTAAGATTATTTATTTATTGGAGATTGTAAGAAAGTGAGTTGATAACTGCAAATAGTTGATAAAATTGTTCTTGTCATTTACATTTCCTGTATACCTTCGAGGACATAAAATATCGTTTGAGTCGCTCGAGGAGGAAACGAGCAGTTACTTTACGCAAAAGCATTTTGAATTCTTTATCTTGTATAATAATGAATGACATTGACACCGAATACTTCGACATATAATAGCGAATAAGTTAGGTATTTAAAAATGTTTGGAACATATTTGATAAAGGATACCACAACTTGGTATGCCACTCGATGTATAAACGCTCCCCTCTCGTTACATCGACAACAGCATTATGAATCGTAGAGTGTCAGCGAAGATTGGTGTGCTGAAACATGCCCTAGAGATAATGCTCCGACGAACGTTATAATTAAATTATTTATGTTTAATAATAAGTCTGTCTCTAATACTGGGTAAGATCAAAGGGTCAAGATTCATTGGTTTAGCGCACTAACGAATGTGTGCAATCCCGTAGTTATAATTTCATTATTCATGCAGGCAGCTTTGAATGGGAAACAACTACCACATTAAATGGTAGATGATGCGGTTAGATTAATCCATCTCTCGTTATTACGCATTAATATTAACATTCTACTAATATAATATTTTTATATACGTTGTTGTTATTGTAGATGGAACTTATTGTTGATTTTCAGCTTGGATTAGAAATTTAAAAAACAAACGTAAAAATAACGTTTGGTACTTTATTTTTAAATATTTTAGAAACTTCGTTTCTTTAGAACAACACGTGTATGCATTATTAAACGTCGTTATTATTCATTTTATATCGAATGTTTAAATAAAAAATTTATCCATAGAATATGTTCTCCTTACATGCGCCCAATATTTTTGTGTTTCTACAAAATGCGACAAATTGGCAGTAGTGTAATAATACATTAGAACAAAAAAAAAAAAAAACAAAAAAAACAAAAACAAAAACAAAACTCATTACGCGGTTTATTTATTGTTTTCGACAAAATAATTAAGTGCTAATATAATAATTGCGATCGCGTATATAATATTGACAAGAATGTTGCTCATTCTTAACGATAGCTTTGCAAAAATAATTCAAATAAATAGGAAATCGATGTCTTTCTCGAGTAACTTACGGCCATTTCAATAAAATTCCAGACTAAGTATATCTTTCTATAATAACTTGCACTTGTGCAGATTATAAGCGAACTCTATACAATTACTATTGTTTTTTTTTTTTTTAATTTCAAATAATACTCCATTTTTAAAATAATATTACTCCTTTCATATATAATATAAAATATATAAGTCTAACGCAAATATTTTATTGATAATGCAAATATATATATATATATATATATATATATATATATATATATATATATATATACATGTATAATTGTACTAAACTTCAATGAATGTTCAGATAGAGGAAAGAAGTAGTGCTAATAAATCTAATGTGTACTTTATAAATTATAATATATATATATATTTTAGCATTTTTATCATAAATTCGATAAATCAGTTTACTTACTCCCAAGTGCTCCAATTACATGTTCTATTTATTACATTTATTACATATTACATATTACATTTCAATTTATTTATCAACATGTTGCATGTTCCATGTTCTATTCCATAAAATACTTTACTTACTACCTGAGATCGTGAATTAATAAAAAAAAAAAAAAAAAAAAAAAAAAAAAAAAAACACTATACACATTTCATGGTTTCCAATTTTTCCAAGACGTATAGATAATCGTTCATATTGCTACCATATTAAGCATAATCGGAGCAATAATTAATGGACGGTTCAATGACTAAGGCCCGATGTAGCTTATATAACAAGTAGATATGTGCGAGTGGCGGAAGAGGCGCCTCCTAAAAAAAAAAAAAAAAAAAAAAAAAAAAAAAAAAAAAGATAACGCAAGAATTTCGCAATGCGAGAGTAAGTGCAGCCGGCGAGACAGAGTCGTCGTCGTCGTCGTGATGGCGGCGGAAGGTCGACGAGCCTGGAGCTTGAACCTTCCCCTAGTCTCGCTTCAAAAATAGGCAACGGGAAAGAGAGGCGCAAGCTCGTCGAGCTACCGACGGTCAGTGCAACGACGCGACCGTCAAGTAAACAATCGCGTCGAGCTTTCGCGCGCCACATTTCTCGCACCTCCTTCGTGCTTTCGAGCGCCGCATAATTAGAAAGAATGTTAATTGGCGTGGATTGAGCTTGCGTGTGCCCGCGCGTAATATCGCGCATGGGAGATGCCGAGGAGGTTGACGAAACGAGGCTGGCAAAACACTCGCTTCACTTTATTATCCGAGACTCCTTGTATTCCGGATGTATTATCCGTTTACTGTGCAATTAGCTCGATAATTTCATATCGGCGGGAGTTCGCGCGAGTCAAAGTATTTAAAAGTTGAGCAAATTATTATTCTCGTCGTTGAGGGAGGAACATTGGATTATTTATTTGGTAAATTTAGCCGAATAAACAAAAAAAAATTTTTTTTTTTTTTTTTTCGAAATACTTTTATAATGGCGCATATGTTTACGCGCGCACGCGCGCGCACCGAAAAAATACTTTTTTCCTCTTAATTTATTGTCAAACGCTTATCGATTATTTTTCACGTTGATTATCTATTGACCGTAATTTTTTTTTCTTTTTTATTATTACTATTGTTATTATTATTGTTATTATTATTGTTATTATTATTGTTATTATTATTGTTATTACTGCTATTATTGTTATTACTGTTATTATTGTTATTATTGCAATTACTGTTATTACTGTTATTACTGTTATTATTGTTATTATTTTTATTTATTTATTTTATTTTTTTTTATTTTATCGTGCAAGAATATACTCTTGCGCATAGGGAGTCTAAATATTCAATGGCTCCTCTGGAACTTGGAAAACTGTGCGTCAAAAAGTTTTTAACTCTAAAGGCTGAAAATATGTTTACTGCGTGACATAAAACTTCGCGCTAAAACTTTCTCGAGAACTTCTATCGTGATACAATTGATTATGAAAAAATGTATAAATCAATTAAAGCATAAAATTTTTTGTCGAAATAAGGTAATTTAGTGCGCAATAAATGAAACGAGAAAATGGATAAATCAGGATTTGATAGTTATTTTTTATGTTTAGTCGGTAGTCGACATATTATTAAGGCCTCGCTGCCTCAACTTATTGAAAATTAAGGAGAGCGGAGAAGTAGAGAAAACAAAGAAGCGAGAAATCCGCAGAAATAAGTTTGGCAAGGAAAGCAACGGTTGACCTTTTATATTTATAAGTCGAGTAGCTATGTTTCGTCTACTAACATTCGTTACTTAATCGGGAGAAGGCAGTACGATTTGAAAAGATGCCGTTAGACGAAAGCGAGAGGGAAACTTTGCCGACGATTTATGGGCTGGTGATCGCCTTCTTCGTCGGTGTTCTTGGATATATATTCTGGGTGAGTGTTACCTATTGATCACCAATGCCTAGAGCCTAATTTGATGTTAAAGATCTTAAAGTGATTACCATTCACCAAATCAATTTCTAAATACGATGAAACGTTGATTTAGCATTTCGATTTTATGTTTATTGACCGGTAATTTTGTCAAATGGTACTTAATGTATTAATATATTGTCTAGTAACAACTCATATTAATGCATTGCTAATCCTACCATTTATCATGATTATTTAACACTGCGTGCTACATTTAAGAAATTAAAAAAATTTATTGCTAATTAATGAATTTTTATTTATTTATTTTTTTTGTTTTTTTGTTTTTTTTTTCTCTTTCGAACAATTATATAACACATCGAATTGTTTGCCGTTAATTATAATCCCATAATCTCATGTAAATACTACACAATCAATTAAGAGTAAATTATACAATACAAATAAGTATAAGAGCGGAATTTTCTCTAAATATACAGTTCGATAAGCGGTAGTTGCTGTCTGATGATGTCTTTGCCTGATGTCTGAATATCCAATTTCTACGCAAAGATCTATCACGTGACCGAGTAAGAGAACACTTGGCACGTAGTAGCCTAACATAAATTAACAAAACACGCGAAACTGCGAATGGTAGGAAGGAGCGGCTGGCCCGATGTAAAATAACTCGATCCTCGAATTCAACAAGCACGCGAGATTATCACGGCCTCGGCATAATTGCTCGTGTCCATTAAAGCCCGAATTGGTCGTATGTTTGGGGAGCAAACGAGTAATCAGTCGTTGCCAATTTCATTTGCGGTGGCTCGTCCACTTCGAGCTCCTTCGCCACTTTCAGGACTAATTCCGTGAATGCGAGGAATGTCGTGAGGAATGGAGGCGCCGTGGCGCGGAATTTCGGCATTTCGGCATTTCGCCGATTGCGTGAACAAGAATAAAAAGGCCGTGGTGTGGGGGAGGGAGGATTGGGGGT
>NW_011948429.1:3536869-3606778 GCF_000503995.2 Ceratosolen solmsi marchali
GTGGGGGGGGGGAGTAACAAAGAAAAAAAAGAAATGATAACGAAAAGTGACAACGTAGTAGTCGCGACGACATCATCATTCGAGGTGAATGCATTCAGTAATTGTTCATCGAATACCATCGAGGATCCCTGTGACTTTTTTTTCTTCGTTTCATTAAGGGAACGCAAGGGGCTTCTCCCTCCAGCTTCATGGGATATTCGAGTGCCGCGATTGAAATTTTGCTTAAAGTAGCCTAGTTTATTATGAATATGGAGCTTGATCGGAGTAAATCTCTGCTATAAAAGAAGAATAGTACTTTATATTATTAATCTTCGGCCGTTTTAGGGTGAAGATTCTACCGGATAATTCCATTATACTTAATTGATGGCCTTTAAGCTACGCAGCGAGATGTATTCGATTTATTTGAAAGTATTCGATCGTCGGAAAATTACCGATTTCCTTTTATAAAAGTTCGTTTTATTTCGTATTTGTCATTGTGAAAATGTAAAATTAGCTCAATTGAATAGAGCACATATTAAATGAAAATTAGCCCTCTACGATCAGTCATGTTTTAAGAAAAATAATAGACAATATTTATTTTTAAGGTTAGAGATGATATTTTTTTACAGATAAATAAATAAAATCGCCCTGTGTGCGCTCTTCTTCGAATATAACGATTTCATCAGGCGTTATTAAATACGAGAATTTAGCCACGATAGATTTCACTTCCCTATAAACGGCCATTAACTCGAGGATTTACTTAACAAACTAAATCTACTTTTGCTACATGCTTTTGCTCATTTTTATTTGTCGAATAAGCATATAAAAAGAAAGGTGACAACTATCTCTTAGGCGGTGAGCACACGGGACCGAGAAACTTTGCGCACTAGCAATTTCAATAATATCCCTTTACATCCCATTATTTGCTTATTAACGATAAATTTACATTCCCGGCACGACCGACTCGATAAACAATAAGCTTCCGTTAAATTCGCTATTTGGACTTTTGAAGCTTCAAAATTTATGTACGCGGCTCCAGTAGTCACTCCGAGTTGAGAAAATTTCACCAAAGGAATTAACTCACTCGAGTCTACCTCGGACTTAATATTCCCCCGTAGAAGTTGGGCAAGTTCGAGCTCGACAGTCCTTGCAACACAGTCTTCGTCAGCCACTTACGTCCTCTTTCTTGCGTCTTGCCCTACGAAAATATATAATCCGTCGAGCCGATCGGAGATGTTTTATTGTTCCCGCTATTTTCCTTGGCCTCACGATGTAACAGCGCGCTTAATTGTTATTATTATGATACACGGAGATAGATTGAATCTGGTCGAGTGCCATTTATGTTTCATTATTTCGATTATCGTAATTATGATAGGAAGAGCCGAACGATTGAGAATTCCTAATAGCTTTCCCCTTACACCGGCCCCGCGATCTTTCGAACATATACAAGAGATCGGCCAATGAAATGCCGATGCGCGCTCGAGCTTAAGATGAAAGTGCCGAGGGATGGATGGAGGCGATTCTCGTGTTCCTATAGCCGAAAGTTTTAACGACTCTTAAGTAAGAAGATCATTTGTGACAGATGTGGGACGAGACTAAGCGGACATATTCGTTTTTCTCCTCTTTCTTTATGTCTTCCAGTCGTTTGTAAAGCAGATGGACTTTTGCGCACTCGCTATATTAAGGAATATAAGTTCGTGACGATTCGTGTACTTAATCCAAGCCATGAAATTATAATTATAGTTAATTATTAATTGCAAATTTAATGTGAATTACGTCGGGAAAATAATGTACGATGTTAATTGCCGGATAAAAGTTCATTTTATCCGCTGATCTTGTGCGTGATAATAGAATTATGCATATTTGTAAGATTGATTATGCTTGGAAAGTGTAATAAAATTCACGGGAATTTTCTATATGGTTATTTACGAATTTGAATATATTGAATGAATATAAATTACGTATCAAATTGACGTGGGGGGATAAAATATTATACTTAATTACTATATATATGCCGAAGATTTATATTCATATGATGAAAACCATTTTTATGCAATACGCATTATCTAAAATGCTTGGCTCGCATTTGTCATTATAACTCTGATTATGATTGTTGTTGTTGTTGTTAGTAGTAGTAGTAGTAGTAGTAGTAGTAGTAGTAGTAGTAGCGTTATTATAAAGTTAATTTGATATTAACAAATATTTATCATTTAAAAGTCATTCGGAAGTTGCCAATTAAAAAGTTACGATTCAATACTGTAATTTTCCATCTAAATTGATAGGGATTTAATTATTTTTCCATACATATTTTTGTTTTTATAATTATACAATTTTTATAAACTATTTTTAAATTATGTAAAATAATTATAATTAATTTATTCATAACCTATTAATATGCCTTTGCTATAAGTAATATTATTAAAATTTTGTAAATAATATTTTCATTAGCATTTTACATTTTTTAAATAAATTTACATAGGAGCGTGTGTGCGTAATGATATGCCGGCTGTGACTATGTAGGCGTGGTGGTAGGTAAGCGCGCGCGCGTGCGTATAGGCGTTCAAAAGTTTGAAATAATTCGTAAAAGAAGTAGAGAGCGAATTTTCTATCATACTTTTTCTTAGTATTTAACAATGGATATATTTGTGTGATATATTTGTGTGCGAAGGTAGTATCACGTGGAAGCTGTTGGCCGTTCTCTGCTTTTCATTATATTGAATTATAAAATACTTTCATAGGAGCGAAAATATTGCGATGAAAGTTTATCTATTTAATAGCATTATATTCGGCATTTAAATAGCGAATTTGACCAAATGCCTGTCAAATAGTTGGAAAGTTCATTAATGAAAAAATTCACATAATTTTGCAAAATATTTTAAAAAATATTAAACTGTAAAATACGAGATTTTTCTCTATTACAAATTGTGTTGTAAATTTAATACGGGAATAGTCATTGTTTCATTGTTACTTAGTTTACGTTTGTTTTGGCTTTTGAATTATGGAAAGAATTATGTTATTCAATATACGAGAGCTGTAATAATAATACAAATAACAATTAAGTTGTTTCCATGCAAAGTATAGTGTTTTTATCCTTTGAATTTACAAATATCAAGTTATAAAATTCTAAGGCAATGTTTGGCTTAAACGTAAGTTTAATAAGTTATGATATGGGATGTGTATGGGTATGTGTTTTTTTTTTTTCTTTTTTTTTTTTCACCAAATCCCTTCGAAATTAGTATGAAATCAAATAATTACGTATTACATTAATATTATACTTATTACTATAATGCTTTATTATCATAAATCTATCAATGTGTGGATGGATGAATGATGCATGTTGTTTGGTCAAAAGTGCCTGTAAGAAAAAAAAACACCGACTGTAAGCATTCACGAAAAATGTAATTATCCATTATCTTGGCATGCATATTTCTAATTATAACACTATAATTAATTTACGATTAATTATAACTTATATAAAATAATGTATATTGTCAATTTAACGTAACAATAAGAAAATATAATCCGCTATTGATACAGCATCGACGCCCACTAATTATATACCGATAAGCACGTTTAGTACTTTAGAAGCTTTATGCTCAAGGAGCTAGACAACGTGCAATTAGTGCTTAATTAAATTAGAACAATGTAGTAACTTAATAGCAATTCGGCCATCCGTAAATTACGTATCGAGTTCTAACGCGCGTATCTAGTCTCAAACTTCTTGCCCGTGTGTTTCTCTGTCGCTATGATGCCACTCTTACCTGCGGGTTCAACGTATCTCTTACTAAACTCCCTATTCTATCTCGTTCATTATCTAATGAATTGTACTAAAATATCTTTCAAAATACAGCATCGTTTATTATATTTTCTTTCTTTCTTTACTAGTGGTACATTAACCGAGACAGTTTTGATTCGAAAATATGATACGCTCGGGGGTAGTAGTAGGTTGCGATGTTCGTTGAAGAAAATTTTCTCCGACGTTAATTCCTGTAACGCAATTAGTGATTTATTGCACTTTAAATATATCAAAGTGAAATGGAAGGGGAGGAATATATTGTAAATTATTGCTAATAAGTAATGTGAAGTGAATCGCAATGTATGGAGCGATTTGCATAATCAACGGATTAAATCTTCTTGAAATTTTGTAAAACAGAAGTCTTTGAATTAAATTTATTTTCTGACTTCTCAAAGGGCCCATTCGATTCGACGCCGTAGAGTCAAATTTTTTTCCTCCTACTATTAAAAACCTAAGAATGGCGACTTAAGCTTGAAAAATATAAAAATCATTGCGATTCTCAAATTCAGAGCTACTGGTTTCTCGGCCCATATATTACGAATGCATAGAGAGAAAGATAAAATGGGAAAGAAAAAAATTGAGGATATTAAAAGCTTAGGTTTCGTGACAATGGTGTTGGAAGGGTATCGTTGGCGCACGACTGTCTATCCTCATTGCATTATCATTCGAATTGGATAATCGCGCTTGTGGTGTGGTGGGACATTGTTGTTCGAGCTTTCGCACTCGGGCCTGCAAATTTCGAGACCCGGCTGTGCTAATCATCACGAGTATACCTCGCAGACGAGCCTCGTTAAATCACTGCGCATGAATAATAGGAGCTTCGTGTACAAACTTGACCTATGTAAACTCTCAGGTCATAGGCTAATCAACTCTTCACTGCATTTCTTTTAAAATATTCTTTTCTGAATTTGAGGACAAAGCTACTTCTAGAAACTTTAATTGCGATTGTCGAGTGCGAGTGCAAATGGGTTTGATGAATTTTTATGCTTGGATTATTATTTAGCTCATCGATTTTCATTATTTAACAGGATAAAGTTTATATTACATAAATTATAAATAAATAAATAAATAGTTTCATACTTAATATGCGGCCTTGATTGATTAACAATGAGTTAAATAAGCATCCGATTGTTGTTGTTGTTGTTGTTGTTGTTGTGGGCTTTTTTTTTTATTTTTATAATTGTCATAGTTTACAAACACTATGAAATGATGTAAACATGAGAAAATAATGCCAGTGATAATAGATAAGGTGGCGTTAAATATCCGTCGAATATTATAAATGCAAAAATAACAAGTTGCCAGTTTAGAAAATTGATGGAAAGAAAGTTGGTGCTGTAAGTGTATATATGATAAATTAGAATTTTCAAACCCCGTTTCCGCGTGAGAAATTCGACTCTTTAATTAATTGTTCGAACGTATTTGAGGGACTAGATTTCTGTCACGAGGTATCATGAATTTTTAGCATACGTATCATTGAGCAAATAATTTTTGTTATAATAAAAACATACAAACTGATAAGTTTTTACAAATTGTATTATTCCATTCGCGTTTGCTTTACAATGATATCGTCGATTCTAATAGAATACTAGTGCTTGTATTTTAGAATGGTGTTAAAAAAAAAAAAAAAAAAAAAAAAAAAACAAAAAAATAAAAAAACATAGATTAACAACGATTAAGAATAAAATTTATTATCATAGGTTTAAATATTTGGATTGAAATCAGTTGTTAATCGATAGAGTTACGTTGAATAATTTTCTTTTTCGTTCTATTACTGGATAAAATTTAAAATCTCGGACTTATGGGTCGTTCGCGGTAGAATATCTTTTCGTCAAAATATAATCACGACGAGTCACATATGTCTAGCTCAATTGGGTTATTATTATCACTGTAAGGCATTACTTTGGATTCTTATGTAACATGGTAATGCCAACTCAGTAATTTTATTTAATCCTAATTCAATTCCAATTTCCTAATAATATAAACAGGTATGCTTGATCTAATCGTATCACGTATCCGCTGCCTAAATTAGAATTAAAATGAAAGTCTTTATTACCATGATTGGTTTATCTGAATTTAAATCCAGACGCACTTAACTATTTAATTTATCAAGCGACGAAGATAATCTTTCAATACAACAATTATTCTCACGCAAAATTTAATCAAATGAAACATTAAAACAAACAAAAAAACAACAAAAAAAAAAAAAAATACTTAATTGAACTTGTAATTGTACTTTATGTAATTGTATTAAGATTAAAAAAAAAAAAAAAAAAACTTATTTTAATATAACATTTTGGGGAAAGCGTTATTTATTTAAATATATATTAGGATTAAATTGTAAGGATAACAAAGGAATTGATGTACAATTGTAATAGATATTTGCTTTCTCGTTCTTTCACTAATAATACAATTCTATTTGATTAAGTTGATGATAATTTTATAATAAATAATATTGTCGATACTTTAATAAAATAAAAGCTTGTCTTTGAAATTTTCCTTCCTATAATATTATTTTCATTTTAAGATAAGCACTTTTACTATTATCTTAATACAAATGCTACAAGAATTTACAACAACAGTAATTATTTTCGTTGACATTTAGAGAATAATTTTCGATCGATGACGAAACGTTTGGTGGACAAAAAGACGGAGAAATGTAAATATAAATGAATTAATTTCTATAAACGGCAAATCCATTATCTTGACGTACAAGATTTTCTTTAAATTCTTTTTTATTCAAATTGAGCTTTCAATTACTTTGTATAAAAAAATAATTCAACAATTTAAATAACCTACGGTATAATCTACGCAATTAAGCAATTCAATGAGATTACAGATCCCGATTATTTTACATATTCGTTGCATACAATTATATATATATATATATATATATATATTTTTTTTTTCTCGTTAAACTGGAGCTTTCTACTCCACCTGACAATGACAAAATATATGGAATTCGAGAAATTTATTTGCATTAATGTGGCTAATGACGCGCAATGACACTCGCCAGATATTTTTCAATTCGTTTCAGCTGCTCGACAAAATGGCAAAAGTTCGCTCTCGTTAAATTTGAGAAACTCCTTTGGGGGATCAAATTCTCGTGGCTGTCTTTGTGATTTACTCATTTTATTCATTGGCAGACTTTCTATCTTTCACAGAAAGTGCGAAAGTTGTCTGAGGAATTCAAACTTTCGAGGAATTCGCCATAGTGTATCGCTTTACCTGAATGCTATCCCAATACAAATACAAATGCACGAAGCTCTACAGATGTCATTGGAGTGGCACGTTTTCTAGCACTCCAAGTGGTGCTTTCGGCGTTCCATTACTTTTTCTTTGGCTCGAGAGCCGTTTGATAAACTTGTATTCGAATCGAGAATTTATTCTGGCGGTATTTCTCGGTACCAATCTTTCTTGCAACACGAGTACGCAAATTGGTGTTGGTGACTCTTTTTTTTTTTTTTTTCTTTTTTCTTTCCTGAAACCGACAAATTATTTATGGATTAACAATATACATAAATATGTTACAAAATTACGACTCTTGACGTTTGTCTTCAAACCCGACCTTTTTTCGCTGCTTTTATTATCTTGCGATAAACTCATTGAACTTTATAAGGTCAGATTCTATAAATTGCACGCACACGCGTTCATAACATAGACACAAAGTTCTTTGCATCGAGGTAAATAAATAAATCAGGCTAGAAAACCAAGTTTTCAACGGCAAAAGTTATTCTTTAGCTGTAACAATAAACATATAGAAGTTGTTTTGATGTAAATTCCGTATTATGGAAATATTTTGTAAAATAAGGTCTTTTTGATCAATAGCTTGATAGCATTGTTTTTCAAGCTAAGAGAGTTAAAGAAATTTATAAACTTCCCAACAAAGTAATTTATTTTTATGCTCTTAAAGTATATCTGGACGACTGTATCTTTCTAGTCTCATTAGATTTGTTCTATCTCTATCTCACTATATAGTACTTTGTACTCAAGTGGCGGAAGTTTGAATAAAATTACTAAACCAGGCTCTCCTCTTCAAATAAAATATAGCAAGGACTAAGTTTTACATTATTTTCCACTATCTCTTACACGAGTAATTTCTCCTATTCATTTTATCAATGTATTTATTTTATATTTATACTTTGTTTTTAACAAACTCATAAGTTTCAAATGAACATGAAATGAATATGTGTTTCATAATGATTTTACCTTTTTATTAAAAAGAATATTAGATATTATATTATTTTCTTTAAATTGTGTCTATATATATATATATATATATATCACAATAGGATATCACATCATATTTCAATTATAAATGTTAAAGTCTTGCTTGCATGACGTTCCATTCTTTGAATAAATTTCTCCTTCCCGCGTAGTATCTCGTCCTAAATACCCAATCGAATAACCTGAAATACCGTGAAATCTCGTAAACGAATTAAAATTTTGCTTTTGTATCTCAAGCAGCGTAAAATGAATCGAGTTCCAATAGCTTAAGACAACGGCTAAGAGTAGAGAAGGGAAAAAGAAAAGCCACTCGGAAAAAGCGTCGAAAAAACAGCGGAAAGAAAAAGCACGTACATACCCTCCCAAGACACAATAGCAACAGCGCCAAGTGCTTTTCTCGAGTGATTTCGTGGCAATCAATTACCGGGCATAGAGAGAGAGAGAGAGAGAGAGAGAGAGACAGAGACAGAGATAGAGACAGAGACAGAGACAGAGACAGAGATAGAGACAGAGACAGAGACAGAGACAGAGATAGAGACAGAGACAGAGACAGAGACAGAGATAGAGACAGAGACAGAGACAGAGACAGAGATAGAGACAGAGACAGAGACAGAGACAGAGATAGAGACAGAGACAGAGACAGAGACAGAGATAGAGACAGAGACAGAGACAGAGACAGAGATAGAGACAGAGACAGAGACAGAGACAGAGATAGAGACAGAGACAGAGACAGAGACAGAGATAGAGACAGAGACAGAGACAGAGACAGAGATAGAGACAGAGACAGAGACAGAGACAGACTTATACGAGTGCGGTACTTTAAGGATGACTCCACCAACTATTGGTTGAGTGTTATTTTTCCCAATGAGATAATTATTAATAACAGTTTGATACGATTAAATGTGAGTATTGTCAAAATGTTTCGGTTGCGACAGAGGTGAATGATTCTAATCGCTTTCCGTCATGAATTACCAAGATTTACACAATCTGCGTCAAGACCCATCGATAACATAACTTTATTTAAACATTCAACTTTTAGCATTAAATTAAAAAATTCTTTTTAATCTTTAAGGCCTATCTCCAGTAAACAATAAACCTTAAGCTGAAGATAAATAACTGATTTGGTCGATGCAACAAGTTTGATCTGCTGATTAAAAGTTATCTTTCTGACGACGCTCCATACTAAGAAAAACATTAATTATATTAAATTATACTATAAATAATTGTGCTGCAGGTTATTGAGCAATAAATGCGCTATCCAAGGACATTGTAATTCTGCCGAAATTTACCTTTCTTAATAAAATTTCTTAGCACGCTGTACGCGTATTGATTAGATATTTTATTATCTACGTGGCCGAACTTGCCGATTAGTGATATCGACAAATATTTTCAAACACACACACACACACACACACACACACACACACACACACACACGCACAAATTGACGTTAACTCTACGTGCTTGGACGGGAAGATTCATGGCTTTTCAACTCTTCTTCGACTTCTCCTTCTTTACTTTCCTACGCATTCTTCAGATTTTTTCATTTCTACCCATTCATGCTTATTATCGTGCATAAGCACTGTTTTACGCATTATTTATTCTTCTCGCTCCTACGACGTTCGATCCCATACCTACAAAGTCTCTACAGCGTAATTAATTATAATTTATAAATTTTTCTTGGACTCACTGGCATTTACATTAACTTTCGCTAATACGATTAACAACTATTAAAATGGTTAATCTCCCCAAAAATTAAAAATTATAAAGTGGACCAATTGTTATGAGTGATATAAAGAACTTAAGTGTAAATTTATAATGGCTATGTATAATGACGCGAATTCGATAAAAATTCAAATAGAAATTTAATATCAGTAGACGTTGGGCGTTAAAACACGACTCGCTTGAAACGTCATCATTCGTAAGAGGCAAAAGAGTGAGAATTCCAGCCGGCTAATCTAAGAGAAATGCAGACAAAAATAGCAAGAAATAAAGATGGAAAATTCAAAGTGAAGGGTCAGTGACGGAGAACACCAAAAGCGTTGTGTTACTTCCTTTTCTTGTTCAAGTATCAGCGTCCCTCGGAAATCCGTCGAGACACTGGAACAACGGTCTTTGCCAAGTCTTTGTAAATAAAAATAGAAGGAGTGGTTCTCTGTCTGTATCTTTGTGTGTGTGTGTGTGTGTGTGTGTGTTCAAGACACGTTTGTGCCTGTGTATGAGAGAGAGAGAGAGAGAGAGAGAGGAGAGGAGAGGAGAGGCAGTGTAAGAAAAAGTGGAAGATGGAGAGTAAAAACACTCGTTATGTAGATGTCCAAGTACGCCCTGTAGCGTGAACTTAGTAGTTATAATAGGAATTTAGATTTTCACACTTTTTACATAATTGTTTTACAGGTTATACAATTAATTGAAATTATTTAATTAGAAAATTTTTCATACCCAAGTGTATACAAAATTAAGTATAAGATAATTAATATTTCAAAACCATTGTCAATGCTACAAATTTTTCCTGAAGTTCGTGCTAGAAACTGAAAACTGTAGCAAAGAAACAACGAGATTTTTTTATACAAAAGTTTCCACTTTAATATCACACGATTATGCCATAAAAATATTTTAATTTAATTTTTAATGTAAAAAGCACCATCTACTCTTATACATTTAATTTATATTTTCATTCGACATTATTATTATTCCGAGCCATTTTTAACAAAGCATTCTGTGCAATGACTCACTTTCACTCGTTATTTTTTTATTTTGGCTCCTCACATTTCATTACGCTAATAAATAACATAATAAAATAAAACATATTTTTTTTCAATCTTGTAAACTCTATGGTAATAGGAATATTAAATAATTAAATTACATGGGATATAATATAATTAATTATATGTATATATGTATTGCAATTATTCATTCAATAATAATTTCTTTGAAGTTTATATATAATCTTATATGAAAGATCATAAAAAAATAAAAAAAAAAAATAAAAAAAAACATATTCCGATACCGGGAATCGAACCCGAGCCTCCTGGGTGAGAGCCAGGTATCCTAGCCACTAGACCATACCGGATTGTAGGGGATGGTTTCCATATTTTATATATCATCGATAAAAATATTTTATATAATGTAATAAAACAGTGTAATTAAGCATTGTATCAATTATATCTTATGTATAGTAAATTATTTAATAATATCAAAGTTTCATTAATTGTTTCTACGATTTATTATTATTGTAATTAATAAATATTATTATTATTATTATTAATTATTATTAATTATTAATAATGTCCCATGTTCCACTTATGATTAATTTTACTATTATTGCTATGAATGTCTATTTAATACAAGACTTTGTTTTAAGTATCATTGAATATTTTCTAAATTTTTCTATATGAGTTTAGATTGTGAAAGCTTCTCGTTGATTATTTTTTTTTTTAGCTAAAATCAACATTATCTATAATATAAGTTATTTAAATAAAATAATTATATGCTATGCCGAGTACAATAAACTATGCTAGTTGTTTAACACTTTTCAAGCTAATTCAGTTGTTTATTTAATCAAAAGGTTATAAGTTAAACTTATAACTTTCCAATTTAATGAGCAAAAATGTGGGATAAACATTGTATTGTCGAAATTGTTTTTTTTTTTTTTTTTTGATTTTGTTTAATCGAAGAATTACGAAATCTTATTAATTTGATCAGAGTACAAATTGCTGAACGAGTAGGTGGATTAAAAGACAGAATTAAATGATTAAAGAAGTAACGACAATTTCATTATAAATTTCATTTAAGAAATAGAAATGTTCGTTACATTGCAAATTGTATGTAACGTCTATTTATTAATTTAACTAAAGAGGTTAAGTATAAAATGATGATACGCATTTAAACATTAAAAGTTAATATCGAATTTTAAATAGCTTTTTTATCGTATTTTTGCATATTATGAAACTGTTTCTACAGTTTTATCATAAAAATATGCAAGTAATAGAAAAAGTACCTTTTTATGTTAAAGCACGTTTTAGTAAAGCAATTCCTATGCTATTGAGTTAATAATAAAATTCAAATTGGTGGAAAATTTTTGTTTAAAGTTCAAGATTTCAAAATGTAATCTAAAACATAATCACGCAAGATCGGTAAAAAAAAATTAATTTCATCTTATGCTTTTGTTACAGCCAACGATCTTCGGTACTGTGGCATCAGACCTTAATCCAAAGGATGGCAACAGTCGCAGGGTAAGTACTTGCAAAGAAATCACATCTTTGTTCCATTTTTCAATCTTCCAATATTCACATTCCTAAAATATTCTGCAATATATTACTTTCTAATATCCCATTGTATAAATAGCAATACTAGTATTAAGTATTCAGAAAATATAATGTTAAAGACTATGTATAATCATTGTAATATAGGATTTTAATAAGCTTTATTGCAAATATAAGGAAGGTCTCCTGCTTTAATAATAATCTAAAAATTATAATATAATGATTTTCATATTAATAGTATTATTTGAAAGCAAATGAAATCTCTTAATAATAGTATGTCATGATTGCTCTCTTTGGAATTTAACTATTTATTGTAAAATCTAACTAATCATTTAGAAGGATAAATAAGGGAGTCAACAAAGAACAAAATTTCAAATGCCAAATAAGAATATAACTAAATCTATATAAAATAATAAATAAATAATCATGCAGACTTATCTTATAAGAAGAATATACGTATATTCATATGTTTTCGGTTAGATTCTATTACATTTATTACATTGACAATTTAAAAATATTTCACACAATTTTTTAAGAAAATTTCATCCGATAATTTACATAAATATGAGATTCTTTAAAGCTACAAAAATATAGAAAATATTTTATTACTTGGATACATACAAATCTCATTGTTTTAACGTCTCTTCAAATTTTCTTTTTAGATTTTCTAACCTATTTGAATAATTTTATAATTTTTCTTTTATATTCACATATATACATATTTGCATATGTACATATAAAATTTATCCACACTATATATAAATTCACGTACTAAAGTGTAATTTATGAAAATAATACTAAGTAAATACATAAAATTTTTTTATCGATAAACATTGTAATTTGATATTACGATCGATGAATTATTTCAATGTATTAAATTTTTTTTATCATATAATTTATTAAATGTATGACAAATTAGCCTTGTTATATTGAGTATTATTTTATAATTTCAACTTGGTTTTAAAGAATTTGCAAGAAAAATACGAGATTTTGTATTTTATTTATCTTTTTTATTATAGATATACCTTATCTGTAATAAAATGTAATAATAATCTGTAAAATAATCTGCAATATGTATAATTGTTTATTATAGATATACCTATTACACAACTTTTTCTTTTTCAAAAAAAAAAAAAAAAAAAAAAAAAAAAAAAATCCATCTTAATTATTATCTGATTATTTTGCCTTTGAAAGTATTACGAAACATATGTGACTTAATTGGACTCGATTCTCATTTTAATATTATCAATATCATTTTAAAATAACAATATATCTCAGCAAACTTTAGAACTTTGCTACCTGATAATGATAAAATATTCAGCTTTTCCATCGCATCATCGTATTCATAATGTTTTTCATAATTTTTTTTTTTTTTTTTTTTTTTTTTTTTTTTTTTTTTTTGCATTCTCTATCTTTGACAATTTATAATAAGTCTCATACTTTATTAATATTGTAACTAATTGACTAACTGTTACTTCTGTAATAATAAACAATTAATCCATATGTATATAAAGAATGAGATTATTATTAATAATATAATATTCGATACGAGAGATAGGAATTAATTTTACGTTTTTTAATCGTAATTTAAGCTTTTATAAGTACATTTCTTATAAATACTTCTCTCAAAATTCATCACTTTTATCTTCTAAAATTATGACTAATATCTGAATTGAATAATACAACAAATTAACGAAATTATTTTTAATGTAATGGCTAATTATTACGACTTTGTTGACACTAATGGATAAATAAACATTAATATATTAGAAAAAAATTGGTCTACGATGACATTTACTTGAGCATTGAATGGTTTATAATAATTTCTGCAATTATTAATTTCAATTTAATTCTGGATTTAGCATTTCCCGATGCTTGTACTTCCAGTCTGGGCAAGCAAATATAAATCCAATTGACATAATCTTAATAGTTGTAAGAACGTTTTATCATCTCTTTAAATATCTATTATATATATATATATATATATATATTTCATAATTTCCTCTGCTTCGACTCTCATAATACACTCATACAGATACAATTCTCTTTTGATCGGTTTCATGATTCGTCGAGTTGTTCGAGGACTACGATCTTAAAGGGATTTCGGTACTTGTAAAGACAAAATTATCTCTACGTGAGTTCTTCGTTCTTTTCTTCTTCTCTTCGAGATTAAATTTTCTTCAGCATCGTGTTTTAGATATTACGTTTCATTCTGTAATTGTGCGATAATAATAAGTCGTATGATCGATTAAATAAATAATACTGCTGCTCACTCTGTCTTAACTTGTACGATAAATTCTATTACCGTAACATTTTTCATTTCTTTATTGATTGAAGTTCACTTTATTGTGGCTTATGCAACTAAAATATCAATAAGTACTTTTAATTTATTCAATATATAATTAAAAGCTGCATCACCTTTTAAATATAATTTATTCATATTATTATTAATTATTAATAAGCATAATTAATAAGTTCCTATAATTCTAATCCAATATTTATTATTATAATATTATTGTAACAATATTATAATATACATTATATTATTATAAATTTAAATATCAATATAATGTTTTAAGTATAGTCTTTTATGTTTAAGATTGCAGAATCATTAAATTGCACTTTAATTTTACTTTGAATTTATTTTTAAATTTTCAAAATTAAATATTTCAATTCAACATAATTAGATTAAGGCGAAATTATTTTATGTAAATTATTCTATTAATTCTATGATGTTTAATGTAATACGGTACGGGAATGCATACAATATATACATACATATAAAGATGTGTATATAAATATATATAAATTTTAATGAAATTTAATACCACATCGTACGGACTCGTAAAGGACATAATATTGTGCAATAAATATAGAAATATTTATAGATAGAAATATAAAATGTATCTATATTTATAGAGGATTTTCAGCTTTTGTTATTCTATTGTGTAAAATGAGAGAAATCAAATTATATAGAAATTTTAATTACAATTGAAGCGATTTAATAATACTGATAATAATTGTATATTATTGTTCATAACTGTAATTTTGCTGACTTAATGGAACGTATTAAATCTTTTATAAATATATTTGAACGAAAACATTATCGAACATTACAATTATAAAAAGAAAAATAGAAAATTGTGGACTGATTTAACCTTTTCAGAATGTAACGAAAATTGACAACTGAGAAAATCTATACAACTTTTGTCGAATCAAGAAGCATAAAATAATGAGAATAAATATTCGAGAATTTAACATTTTACTAAATTTGCAAAATCCACATGAAAAATATTTCTTATAAATATTTAAAGTCATAAATTTAATTAATAGAAAGGAGATTTTTAATTTTATAATCACTGTCTTGTTATAGGTAATAATTTGTTATATATGATTTAAAAGTGAATTTTAAAAACTTGCATTTCATATTAAACAATTTTAGTAAAAAAAAAGTTTTTATTATAATAGAATAATGAATTAACGCGAACAAAATACCAGCATATATATATAGAAAGAAAAAAGCAATGAAATTAATGAATAGCAGCAAGATATTCTAGCGAAAAGATTCTAAAAGTGCATTTCTTCATTTGTCTTTACAATTACAGTAATATACAACAGAGCAAACTAGATAAACATTTCTTCCTCTCACTCTCTCTCTCTCTCTCTCTCTCTCTCTCTCTCTCTCTTTCTCTCTCTTTCGATCTTCTAATCGCATATGCTCGACAAAATTTGTTTTGCCTTGTTTTGTGAGTGGTTCTTTCATTTTAGACTTCCATGTGTTATATATATATATATATATATATATATCTCACTCCCACTCTTCATATTTGTAATTAATGAACTTATAATAACTAGTGTGACTCTTAAAAATTACCTTATTTGCGAAATGTAGAAATAAATTTTTCTAATATTTTGACGTTATATATTGCAGATGCACAACTATGGATGCTTTAACTTGGCTACTATGACTTTGTAGAATTGAAAATATCAAACAATTAAGTCCATCTTATCGCTCGTCCCTTTACTGTTGTTAATAGTCAGTAAATAGTTTTTGAATATTGTTAATGCTTCAAAAAGTTTGTTCGTAACAATGGACGAAGAAGAATTCTTCGAATAAGTGACTTATTTCGAAGGACATTTCATTGTTAAAAATATAATCAAAGCTTTAATATTAATTTATATTATGCTGTAATAAATTCTTATGACAGTGAATTACAGTGATAAACTTTAAATATTTACAAAACCTAATTAATCAAATATATTGTTCGAAATTATATTGAATTGATAGCATACTCGAATAAGAGAAACAATATATTTCTTTTATTAATTGTTTTATTAATTACATTATAAAATAATAATGTATTTCTGCTAACGTCGACATTACAATATTATTTTATTTAACTACAAAAATTGTATTCTTTCCAATTTGGAAGAATCATGATCCGATGGTTTCAACGTGCTAAGATACTTGTATGCGATAAATGAAAAAGCATCAAAATTGTGATGTTATATTGATTAAAATTTTTGAAGAAACAGTAATTTGGATATACGTATTGTTTATTATTCGGCTAATAGCTAATTGACTTAAATTGAAAATTCATAATTACAATTGCCTTAATGTATAATGCTTATACTATATTTATTTGTATAATAAATAGTATCTTTGATACAATTAATAATTATATACTGTAGAGACAAATTTTAAACAATAGCATATCATTTATTTAATGCCGTAGTTCTAAATAATTTAATGAATAAATATTGATGTCGTTTGAGTAAATTAGTGAATTTATTAACGACAGCAATAAGTGAGTATCGCTGACTTATTATAAAGAAAATAGTGTAATAATCAAAATAACTATAACGCGGTATCTTTATCGTAAATAGTGTTGCAGAATTTTCGGATAAAATGATTGATTAAGAGCTGCTGGAAAGGAAAGTCGCGTCTATGAAAGTGCATAACGAACGAACATGCCCGTGCTTTTAAACCTTATATTGCAATATAAATATATAATTAACACATACGAACACGATTTATGAACGGATTAAAATTGTAAAATATATACATATGAATAAATGAATTTAGTATTATTTTATTTCTATTATAATCGATTACGAAGTCACTAGCCCTAAATACAAAGCGGATGTTACAACGATTTCAATTAGAGGCATATAATATTTACATTGAACCCCGAATCAAGTCTATATATTTCGCAATGCTGAACCATCGCAAACAAAAGACAATAAAGGCACATAATTACTAAGCCGAGTGCAGATTGATTTGAGATGGGTGTAGAGTAGCCATAAATCAAGTGTAGCGAGAAAATCAAGTCCTTCGATAGAAAGTTGACGTTCCTGAGGCATTCCGTCGTGAATTGGGGGATACATTCACGAGGTCAATCAATCCGCTTAGTGCCCGAGAACATCGTCTGGAACTTTGACGACGGGTATGCTCTTAAGTGCTCCGCTAGCGTTGTTATCTCGAATAATTACGTTATCGTTGGGACGCCGTCATTTCTGAGGCCCATTATTGTCGCCGGGATTGAGGGGAAATATCGCGGAAACTTGACATAACGAGGACAGAAGCTGTAACTGGTTAACCGTCTGTCGCCGCCAACGTTTTATCAACGACGACATTTTCGTCTTCGAATGTCATTATTTAATGGTGATTTCAAATTGGTATGCCGGCGAGGAAGGTTATATGCGGCAGGAGAGGAGGATATTGATTGGATGGTCTATCGTGCGAACAACTTTCATAATTATTTATTAAAAGATGAAGAGAAAATCTACTCCGCGGTACTGTGCGGTTCCGGCAAATACCTCAATTATGTTTAAAATATGCCGAAACACTGGCATAACCTAATGGCCCATGGTTCAACTTAATTAAACGACGATTTATTTGAGCGTATGGGAAAAATGTTTGCGTTAATTGAATTTTCATGTACTTGTGTACAAATAATTGGATTAAAATGAAAAATTTTTAACCCATTTTTCTATTATTAGAATTAATTGAAGAGAATTATGATATTAGATGAGTTTGTTCTTTTATCGAGTTTCAACGGTATTACTAATTTCCTTACTGTAATAACCTCTCGTATGCAACTGAATTTGAATTTAATCATAATATTCAATAAAAAGTTAATTCATATGCGTGAAACAATCTATTCATCATTCTTATATAATTAGATGTCATAAAAAAATTTTATATTTACATGTCGATTAAGTAGTAAGTAAATTGTTAATTTACGTTTTTATATATTGCTATTGGTTTAGAATAAATTATTGTCGCCTATAATGAAGATTCGCCTAAATATGAAATAATGTAAAAAAAATTTTATAATAGATAACATATAAAATACATTATAAGTAACATTGAAACGGAAAAGGAATGATTTTATTATGATTTTATGAAAGTCAAATGATGATATAAATCGGTGGTGCAAATCAATTTATAAATGAATCCTTTGTGCGCACAAATTAAAACGTTCACTGTGTCAAAGCATACGTGACACTACTTGACGAATATCTGGAAATATTTACTTTTGAAAGTAAATCATTGTTTATGCTAAGAAGTTTCATAATGTTAAATAAAATATTGCTATTGCGAGTTCAAATAAGTAGTAATTTTAAAGCTTTATATTTGAGGGAATAAATTATGCGGGATAGAGAGAGAGAGAGAGAGAGAGAGAGAGAGCAATGAAATGAGTGCCTGTTTAAAAAACATATGACTTTTTTTGTTGCTGTTAGCACTGATGGACGCACGTAGTCTTGTAGTAGTGGTTCACCAGCTTCATTTGAATACTGTGACACGGTCTCTTGAGCTTGGATTTTGCCGCTCAAAAGCTTCGGCTGCTTTTAGTTATTTCGTTACATATAGCAGATTTTCTCGTAAAAATTGCTTTGATTTGAAAATTATTGTTAAAAACATGATATTAATATTAATTATAATAAATAGTAATTTTCATTATATATTTACAAAAGAAATAAAAAAAAAAAGAAAAAAAGTTAAATATTATTTATTATAAAGTGGAAAATTATGTTTTTCCAAAACTGTAATTAGTAAAGTCTCTATATCGCACACCATATTCATTTATGAGATTATGTTGTATTTAATCTTAACTTAGTGATATTTTTCATACTAAGTATTTATGCGTCAAAATGATTAATTTATTCTGATATTTACGTAGGTATTGTAATTTTCTGTTCATAGTAATTTTATATTTACATAGACAAAGAATAATTTTAGAAATTTGCATTTCCGATGAATAAAATATAATTATATCTATCGTTATTGTAAAGTATTTAGTGATCAATGTGCGATCAAAGTTATATATTAACACAAATTAAATATTGCTATCCCTGTAAGATAGTATATTTCAATATTATAACTAATATTGAAATTTCTAATATTAAAAATTTCATTTAACCAACACTTTTTCTCGCTTAATGAAAATAATAAAAAAATAATGGTAAATGTTTTTAATAATATCGTAGCAGTATTATCGATAATTAGATCATTAATTTTGAGAATTGTAATAAAAATTAATTCGCAACAAAATTAAATCCTGAAATACATTCTGCATTAAAATTTCTATAATATTTATAATATTGCGTGTAATTTAAGTGGAGTAATTTATTTTAATCTGTATAAATATAAAAGTTATTCCTTCCCCCCAAACGATAGCTTTATTGATTAATATAATTTTTTCACTTTTTTTACTCTTAACTTAGTGTGTGATATATATATATATATATATATATATATATGTATATCATATAATTTATAGGATTTATGATTACCAAATGAAGTTAAATGCATCTGTAATACATAGAAAATGAATCAACCATATTTTATATTAAATAATAAATTAAATATGTCTTCGACAGCAGATTTGTCATTCTTTAGAATTTATTTTTATTACTTTTAAAATATTTTTCCGAGAACTCGTATGGTGCTTTGATAAAAAAAAAAAAACAATAATAAAATACTGAATCATAAAAAGAATTTCACGAATACTCGAATTTACATGTCGAAAATCCAAATAGTAAAGAGAAAATATATTCTAACAGAAACACATAGAAAATAATTATTGTATAAAAAAGATGCTATGCTGCCTCTAAGAGATACACAATGTAAACAAATTAATAAATATTTATTTTTTATATAGTTTAATTATTCATTTATGTTTAACTTTGTGAACATTTATTATAAGAAATATAGACATTGTAAATAGAAATTTCAATTGAAAAATTGGAATTTCTCAAATTTTGTATACATTAATTTACCATGTAAATGTTAATATCTTTTTTACATCATATTTTGATTTGGAAAAGCTTTTAAAAAAATTTCCTACTCCGTAAAATGAAATATACTGTAAATATAAATGCAAATCTTTTAATTTTTTTTACATTGATAATTTACAAAATATTCAACGATATCTCAATGACGCATCGATGATAGGATTTAAATATAATTGTCAACGATAGATCGTTTGTAAAATTATTTTCTTTTGAAATTTCTTTTATTTTTGTCTTCCTTTAACTGAGCATTTTACAGTCATTTGAAATATCAAAGATCTTTACTTTTAAGTTATTGCCGAATTGAAGAGAACTGCACTACCAATGTCATAGAAAAATTATGACAAGCATAAAAACAAAAAGGTTTTCTTTGATGTTAATTAAGTAGATGAAAATAAAATGCAGACTTTAGAATTAAAAGGGATAAGGGAAAATAGGAATAAGAATCCACGCAGAAGTAGAAAAATTTGTTGATCATCGACAAACCGATACTTTAAGATAGACTTGAAAATGGGAGAAAGCGCAATACGTTAGACGTAAGAAAGGTAAGAGAAAGAGAGTGAAAAGCACATGGAAAAGCCGGAAGGAAGGAAGGGAAGGAAGTGGGTTTCGCCCCCGAAAGTCAATCGTCTTGTTGATTAAGCATCTTCGACTGCCGAGGAGTAACCGAGACGCCGTTGAAAATGCAGAGAGAACGAGAGAGTATAGAAATTGAGACCGCCAATGATGATTTCATCCGACTTTATCATTTATTTACATTTTATAGATGTAAATTTGAGGATTTGCTTAATATGTCGCATTAAGTTAGCCATTTGATTCGACGATAATATATTCTACTCGCGATAAGTAAGCGGCATATTAAGCATAAATAAGGGAAGCTAATCCCATTCGGCAGCGGTTAGTATTCATTAATTCTATTAATTGGGATTGAGGAGTGAGTAGTATTGTGGATATATATATATATATATATATATATATATATATTCCGGCTGCATTCTAATGAGAATTACGAAACGTTTAGTGCAGATGCATCTTGGTATTTTCACTGCGACTTCTTATCGCAAGCACATGCTACTGCGATTTTTCAAATCCGCAAAATTCGATATGAGCTCGTTGTTTGACTGATGCTCGAAATGAGCAGTAACTGATAACGAGTAGTTGATAATAGATTGAGATAAAGATATGAAAATACTTTTAACTCACATTATAATATAATATAATATGATAATGTCAATAAACAAGACTTGTGAAGTAAGTATAAAAATGGATTAAGGCATACTATAACGATACTATTATTCTCACGAAGTATAATTTATCAGATTTTATTTATTTACGTGCGTTGGAAACTACATAAGTAGTGTCTTGGTACGAGAAACAGCAGTGTCATTAGGGAGCTTGATTCGGATAATACAATAATAAGGAAAGTGTTTGGGAAAATGAAGGTGAAATATTGAGGAAAAGTACGGGCGTGTAAGAAATGAAAAATATTGCACAAAAAGGGAGAAAGCGCGAGGAGAAGAGGTAGGTTTCCAATGAGCAAAAAATCCGAGATAAAGCGAGAGAAAGGAAATTAAAATCAGAGCAGCGGAAAAGACAAAAAGGAGGAGAGTATGATGGGAGAGGTGTTGGAGGAAAGAATGATAATATAAGAAAATTGAGAACAAGAGTAGCGAAGCCGTGAACGAAAGAAGTATGAAAGAATTTGTCGCGATCGAGAATAAACGGATTCGGCCATTGGCAGCCGCAGCCTCGGCCCTGATTATTTGGAGCGGCCTTTGGTGCCGGGTGCAACCTTCCGTAACAGAGTCATCGCCTCATGAGTTTGAACGGCGATGAGCCGACCCTAAGCCTCTGCTTTTTGTTTCTCTAAAGGCCTTCTCTGCAAGGGACGCGTCTCCGTTCTTATATTGATTAAAGTAACCCGAAGTGAATGACCGTCGACGGCCCTGTCGATTGCGGATGAAAGCGCGACTTAGCAAAGGGCCGAGCCGACTTTTCCTTTAACTTTAATCGCCTACTCGGATATTTGGAAATCTTCGACTAAAGACTCGACACGTAGAGCTGAAGTTCGATGGTAAATTTTAGTAAATGATCTCGAGGCAGTTTTTCAATGATTCGGTGATCGTGTTTAAGCGAGAATCTGCATTTTAACCCCATATCAATCGCATTTCAATCGCATTTCAATCGCATTTCAATCGCATTTCAATCGCATTTTAACCGCATTTTAACCGCATTTTAACCTTTTAATGTCTATTACCGCGTCTATAGGTAATATTTAATTGCAATTGAAGTACTCGTGAGGCTGAAAACAATGCCTTGGACAAATAGTACACGCATATTTAATACAACGAATAGCATTATATTAGTACCGACAATTGTGGGGAATTTATTTATATTCTCTTTTGTTAGTTAGAAATCCATTGGGGCACGAAGCTTAATTCCCGTGTGTCAAAGTCGCATTATAAAATTTTTATAAAATTTATAAAATTTTGACGACGCAAAAGATGAATTTTTACCAAGTTGAGACTTATGCGCCTACGAATATTAATAAGATTGCACGTTTAAGATCTAAACGACGCTACTCTCTTTAATAACTGTCGTTGTCTCTTTGAAATGCTCAAACCTCAACTACTTGAATATCCTTTTTTAGTAAATCTCTACTAATAGAACGTAATTTTAAGTTTATTTACCGCTTGTAAAATATAATGACGTAGGATACGAGTGAAAAAGTATTAGCCCATTACGCGCAATTTCCAATTTTCAAGAAGAACGTTTGAGCTTTGTATTATTATTATTATTATTATTATTATTATTATTATTATTATTATTATTATTGTTGTTATTATTATTGTTATTGTTATTATTGTTGTTGTTATTATTATTATTATTACGTCCGAAAAGAACGGGACATAATTTTATGAAACGCATCTAGGCTCCATGTCGACTAAAAGGAATTCATTCAACGATTTATTTTTAAATTTATTTACAATATCATCTCGTATAATGGCTCTGTATTATCAGCTGCTATTGTATCACACCTAAATAGGCTAGAAATTTTTAATAATCATAATAACGCGTAATAGAGAATAGAAGTCTCTTTGTATTAGGAATGGTATGCTTCGAGGTTATTAGGCATCGTTCGATCCTAACGCCCGACTAGATTCTTCGAATAATTACGATATATATTCGACATTTAAATGTCCCCCACTACTGATTATTTGGAAACCGTGATAAAGTAGCGAAATGGAGGCTAAAGTTAAATTTATCGCGATATTAGTATTTCCACTCTCGGCCCTTGGCCCACGAACCGCTACGACCATCACAGTCATTACGGTCGGCCTGTAATCATATGGTCATATGGATGATACATGGGAAGGACGATTGGGAGGACGATGGGTAGACAGGGTTGGGCAATTTGTTGGCACGTGGGCTGTTGGTAAGCGAGGACGCGGCGTACAGCAGTTTGCTCGTCATTTGATGGAATCTTGATTAATTATGCCCGTCCAGAGCCGGGATATCCAGGGGGTGCTGTCAAAAATTGGAGGCGCATGTCGAGAAAGGCTCGACGGAATCTTATCACCGAATTACGACCTCCCGATCTCGACGACTGACGACCCGACTGTCGCTCATTAGCGATAATTTTGTCGCCGAGCGCCGAATGTAATGCTTAAAAATTGCGAAACTAGCCCTCTTCGACTGGCTTTATAATTAATGCACTTTACCTTTAATGAATACCAGAGCCATTACGCGGTCAAAGGCGCGTTTTTAAGTCTCTCTCTCTCTCTCTCTCTCTCTCTCTCTCTCTCTCTCTCTCTCTCGAAATATCGCCTACCGAGTGTACAACTTTTGCGAATAAATACTGACAATAACTAATCGACGGCAAATCAATCGAATCGAATGAATAAAACACCAATTAAGGGCATAATTAAAATTCGCACTTCCGACATCGGGTATTTTCTGTAAAATTAATTAACTGTAAAAGTCGCTTTTCATAGAAGCGTTCGATAATTTTAATCGAATACTTAATTGAGAAAAATCTTAAATATGCAATATGCTGAAATAGATTTCTTTAATATTTGTAGTTGAATTACGTATATTTGAAGTTTCAAAGTTTGATAATTTCTTCACATACACATAGATACAATTCATTAGTGTATTGAAGCTTTTAAATATTTTAAAAGACTTTTTTCACTTTAACGTATTATCGCTATAATAACTATTGAAAAGGAAACATAATAATAGTTGAAAAGCTTATTTTTAATAATTCTTTTACTAATAAACACTTTTGTAAGATTGAATGAAATTTGCGGATTATGTATTTAAGCGCGCATGTGTGCGCGAGCGATTAATTACTCATTAATTATTATTTTATATTATAATTCTTAATCCAGTGTCATTTAATATTAATATCGGATAGCACTAAAGAAAGAAGAGTATAATTTTCAATTTTATCGACATTACAGTCAGCTGTACATATTTCAATTGAAATTGTATTACATTTTAGTACGAATGTAAATTTATGGTTGTGGTTGCGTTTACTTAAAATCTTTTCTTTTAGCAAAATCGAAATTTTTGTTGACATAATTACGCTATTATCAGTCTCTTTGCATAAAAATAACATTGAATCGTGAATTGTAGTACGAGTTGTAGGTAGAACAGAGTAGAGACATTTGTTTTGTATTTAAATACGCTAGGAGTCACGCAAAAATTCTTTGCCTTTATTTACAAAAATCATATATATTAACACAACATTGAAGATTCTATAAAAGTACAAATAACAGCCTGATATTAGTAATAATAATAATGAATTGAGTCGAACGTAAGGAAGCAAAATTAACGTACAAGAATGAGTCTAAGCTCCTATTAATGTTAACGAAGGACGCAACGTAAATTAACGTTAATGCGTTAACGGTAATATTTGATATTCGCGTCCTCTTAGCTTTTACGTGAAAATGTCGTAACGGGTGGTGCGACAGGCACCAATGGCTTCATGACGACAGATGTGCGCTGACCCCTTCCCCTAAAAGGAAGGTGTGCGCTACAATACATCTTTTTTCTTTTATTTCTCTATTGGCTTTTATAACTTCTTTGCACTGACTGTGTCTCCCGTATGCTCGTCTTTTCCTTCGGCCACTCCATTTATTCACTATTATCTTGCATTTTATTTGGCGACACAATTACTACTTTGTATAACTGGCAAATGTCACGTGCGATGTGCAAAGCTGAACTACATCAGGATTATGAGAGGAGGCATACGTCGAGCTCAAGTCATCTCGACATTTATCATTTAAATTAAACGCAATGATATCTTAATGAAAGTTTTCGTGACAGCCAGTGACTCTTAGTCGGTCATTTTCAATAGTTTGATCATATCGACGTTGCTTTCTAATTGCAAAATAGTCTATCAGCCAGTTTCCCCAATCCTTTAGCTAAGAATTATAAATTCACGATTTTCTTGCACAAGTTTCTTATTCTCTTCAATTATTACCAATTATATATGTATCTGTTGGGTTTATGATTAAGTGCAAATAAGCACTGATTAAATGTCAGCGGCATTGAGTGTGAATGATAAGGTCTCGAGAAGCGTAATAATGATCATATTTTTATATATTTAATAAATTCGAGTGGTTGGATGCTTTTGAATATGCATATGATGCAAATTTACAAAGATATTAATATTAATAATAATAATACGAAGCAGAGTTGTAAAATAGTAATTTCAAATATGAATTGCATCATTGTGTAAACAAAAGCGTGTATATCACATGTCGTGAAACAATTTTCAAATAGAGTAGATGAAAATCGTCAGAACTGATGATTTAGAAAAAAATTGTATTTCGGCATTAGGAAGAAAATCATTATTCGATTATTTTAATTACTCAACACTTTAAATTCCGTGAATTTTAAAGAAATATTTATGACTCTTCGTTTAATGAAATGTGATTCAAAAGATGATTATAATGCTACGCTAAATGTATTTTACAATGAAATCTTACGCATCGCGGATAATACGTGATAAAGAGCGGATTAAAAAAAAAAAAAAAAAGAAGAAGCATAGGAATAAGTATTATTCAGTAAGAATTTTCATTTTAGTTAAAGTAGATTTGTACTATAGTTTAAAGTGAATTCTCTTTAAATTTCAAGTTAAAATGCTTGAAAATGGAATGAAGTGCTTTATAATATTCGTGACAACAAGCAACTGATTTAATTCTTGTAATGATAAATTTTTTTATAGCAGCGCTCGTAAGTGAGGTCCACTTGGATGTAAACCTTCTTTGGCCTTTAGTACCATCGAAAATCATATTCCATTAATATCAACCAAGTCTCTTGGATAATTTACGATTGTTCGATAACCTCAGCGCCGTACCAATCGGATAATTTGCATACTATCAACCCGTTTTATTATAATTATTAAGCTTTCATCTCCGAATTCAAGGACATATTGCAATAAAAATTTCAGCCTCCCTCCACTCGCTTTCTTATATTCCAGTTACCAGTTGGTATGTTTTATGTCCTGTTTCCGTATTCGTAGCAGCTTCGCACAGGTGTTGGCATCGACTTTAAAGCGAGCGATCCCAACGGGAAGAGCAAAAGCGACATATCCGGCGCGAGCGTATATCCTTAGCCGAACTCTCTCCAGCTAAAATGAATATATTTTAAGATCCTCCCGAGAGGTTGGGGCGTTTGCTTGATGCCGTCGTTTTCCTCTCCGTAGCCACCGTATTTTCCCTACCTTCATCGCTCGGCTTTTCTTTCCCGCCTCGCGTGTACGTCTCCCACCCAGTCTCCTTGCATCGATTCCAAAGGATCTTTCAACCACCGTTTCTTAGCGCACCTCACCGGGTCTCAAGATGGCTCTCGGTGTGCCTTCTCTTTTGCCGGAAAAGCTCGTGTGCAGCCTACATCAGCATCCCCCTCCATCTCCCCCCCCCCCCCCCCCATTCTATAGCGAAAGTTCACGCCACTTATACATGTGCTTATATGGTAGTAAGATCCGCGCGTCTTAGTTATATTCTTATGCATATTATGCGAGAAAGTACGCGATGCCAGTATGTCTTTCTTCACCATTCCCATTAAAGATTGATCGCTTTATGGTTGATTTTCTGATATTTTGCTTTCTAAACTGATTCCATTTTAATACATTGATTTCTCCGATGATGGCTTATAGGTGCGTTTAGGATTTATTAATAAATATGCTAAAATTTATTCGAATTATGTTTATCGAGTTGTATATTACATTTTTTGTTTAATAGAGGGTGATGACGTGGTAGGGCGAATTGTATAAATTATAAAAAATTTTTGTAAAACCTCCCTTATTTAAGTAATAAACATAAGAATGGTACGATTCCTATCTGTTTGCTATCGGAATATGTATGGAATAGCATATTCTCTCTCTCTCTCTCTCTCTCTCTCTCTCTCTCTCTCTCTCGAATACAAATACTCGAAATACGCACGATTGTAAACAAGAGTGAAATTTTAAGATAAAGTAAGAGTGAAATTAAGAAAAATGGGGCTAGAGTTCGCCAGATAACATAGTCAATACATCTCACTATATGTCCTGAATTCCATCAGACGACTTTTGACCAAAGTTGGCATACATCCACACCCATACATCAATAAATACTATTTATGTTATATCATGACACTTTTATATTTTTATCTCATTGCTAACGGATTTATGTATCTAATATTTGAAATACTTTGTACTTTAGAAAGCAGTTTATCCTTCAGATATTCATTCTTTAAGGCGGAAATTCAATTCTTTTTTATTAGTGTGCTCACATAGATAAGACCATAATTTTAGAATATAAATCGAAGGAAAGGAAATCCCAAGATATTTTAACGAACCGATAGATTAAAAAATTTTAAATCATTTTATTCCACATTATATAAGCAGTGTGTGTAGTAAATATTTGTATTTTCTTTGGATTTTCTAAACTTTAATCTAATGTCGCATAACTCGCCGTCAAAAGTGTAATTTACATTTAAATTCATCCTTACTTTTCACGGAAGCCATGATTCATTTTTGTTAACCAAGCTAACAACTACCATTAATTACACATTTCATTGTTTAAAATGCATCTTGAATAATTTCAACGTCTTTTCTAAGTAATAAAAAGTACTTTTGAAACATAAATGCTCAGCTAATAAATAATTTTTCTACCACGTGTGATATGTAATTTTGATGACGTTCTTTTAAAAAATAGAATGAAAAAAAGGCCGAAACTCGTATATATCGTTAGAAAACGCAATTCAACATGATAACAATTAGGTATTAAAACTATTACATATCAAAGTTTTGTCGATGATGTTTACAAGCACAAAAAATAAACTCCAATTCAAGCATAAATCGGTGCGAGAAATGAAAATTGCCTCGTAAAGGGAGAGAAAATATAGATTGCTAAAGAAAGAGGAAGAGACGGAATTGACCGGCGCCTTTGTCGTCATGTTGGTGCTGGATTATCGGAAATGACGTGATCGCATGGTGTAACTGCGACGATCGCGATTATTGGCTTTCGTGTAAAGTTTTCATAATACGCTGATATGTGGAGAATCGAAAGACTCGAATTTTTGGACCTTTATAGCTATAACATGTACCTGAAACTTTTATTTAATGTTTAATGTTATGCATTTAATATATATATATATATATATATATATATATATGGGTTTACTAAAGCTTTCGGCTCCCATACTTTACCGTATTTACTTTCTTTTAACATAGAATTTCCTATGCAATTACTTTATAAAATCCATTCTCACTTAACTCATAACTAACACCTTCTTATAATGCTCATTTCTTTCGTAAAATATTATCTCTATAAGATATCAATAAATTTTTTATATATATATATTTTTTTTTTTTTTTTTTTTGAACATTTTCTAAGCCCACCCTTTCACTCGTTACAGCAGCCTCATAGTCAAAAAGTCATTTTCGACAATCTTAAATAACATGATAAAATTAGATATTATTATTTAATTGGGCAAATTCTTTATAAGTTTATTATTCGACCTCTAACAAGAAACTTTGAAGTTAAAGTTTCGAGATATGATCTCTGTAAAATTTCAAGCAATTCGCTTAAATTTACGATTCAAACTTATCTATACATTTTCTTATTTACTTTCATCCTGCCGATTAAAGAGCCAATTCTCTCAAATAGTTGGTTTATTTCTCGGTATTCCTTCGATTAAGTAACCGACTTTATTGAGTTTTCTCTATCTATATCTTTACACTCTGTCCCTGACAGGTTTCGAACCTCCGCAAAACTCTTTTTCGTAATCAAAGCGATTTGCATAAGTTACGTAAGAATAAATTATTTCGTTAAACAATACAACAAGTGCTCGATTGTAATAACTCAATGTTATAATAGTACTTATTAATGAAATTACTGTTACGTAATCAGTTGATTAATTTAATTATTCACGTTTAATGTTTAAAAATTCTAAATATACTCTAAATATTCTAATAATCTTGTCAGCTTTATAATAGTAAATCTGTCTTTATTAAGTTGAAATTATTTAGGTTCGCTTTAAAAACTCGTGTTTTTATACCGTTACCATTAAAATTTTTATATATTAAATTCACTAATAATAGAGCCAACGAGTTCTTATATAAGAAATATCACTACTATCATTGAGAAAGAAATATTTCTAACGTTTTGTAATGATAATATAAAGCCAATGATAAAGTAGCATCGATAGAGAATACATTCGTTCGATACCCCATTGAACGAGTGAGATTATTAATTTTTCTTTCGAGTGTTCTCATCTCCAGTTTCATATTTCTCTCTCTCACACACACACACACACACACACACACACACTCTCTCTCTCTCTCTCTCTCTCTCTCTCTCTCTCTCGTCTCTATCTCTCGTCTCTATCTCTCGGCTTTTCTCTTTATCGCTTCTGCTAGTGCTTACACAGCGTTCATTTTGCTCAATTTCATCGTCGGCGCGTTCCATCTCAGTCCTCCATTGCTTGCTTTCTATCAGCAATTGATAGAGCAATCGTCGTATGTGGACACACACGTCCATTAAACGCTCAATTTCTCACAGAGAGCAGCCCTTTGACGCTTATATCGTTCGTTAAAGAATAAACGATCGATTAGCGTATGTCGATTCATTTCACTGGCAATTGTCTTTGTTTCCCAAACGAAGCATTAAAACCTTTGGTTTTTAAGCGAGAAGAAATTTCGAATTAATACAATTAAAAGAAAATTTAAACTCGTGATATTAGCGAGATTGCATTAATTTCATGCAAAAAATAGAGAATTAAAATCACTTTGACATTATATCAAGCATTATATACTAACTCATAGACATAAATGACACGTCGTCTCGATATTTCTTATGTAAATGAAGCAAATAAATATTATTAAATTTACTTCTTTCCTTTCATTTGAATATCAATTAAATCACAGATATTAATCACGCTACACTAATTTTGCTTTGTATTTCGTACACAATTATTAAATCTTTCGTGAAATTAGATATTTAATATAACATATATATTTGTAATACATTAGTTTTTCATAATATTTAACCATAAAGTGACAGTAAGCGATAAGCATATTTAAAAAAAAAAATTAATATTTTCTTCTTAAAGTATTGTTGAGAAATCTAACTTATGAATTTTATTATTATTTATTCATATTATTTATTATTCATTTTACACGTGCAATTCTATTGTCCAAGGGTATTTCATTTGTATTCATAAAATTTTTTTTATAATTTTACAACATTATAATACAACAATTTTATTGTTTTATATAGTTTAAAATTTATTTTTATTATAAAATAAATTTATACAAGCACATATATATATATATATATATAACAATCTATAAATTCGTGTAACATATTATATTATGCATAGTCTATACTAATTATGCGTTCCTCCATGCTTTCTAATTAGACTTAAAATTATTTGCTAATACCACGACTTTCGTTATTATGTGTCATCATATGTATACTTTTAAAGTTTTAATAGTGCAAAATATAAATGATTAAAGATGAAGTTTTGTAATAGAGAAACTTTGTGTTTAATAGTACAATTATTTTCAGAAATTTATATTTATAGTTGAAAGTTATCGATATTTCGTCTACCCTCTCAATGAACTCAATGAGTAAAAAACAAAAATGTAATTTACAACTTTCAGATTAAAATCAATTTATTCAAAATATTGCATTTAACTTAATGGCATAGAATATTTACAAAGTTTTTAAAAACATTAAGAAGGTTTTTAAAAATTCATTAGGTACATAAACAGAGATCTTATATTTTGAATTGAAAACGTAAGGAGGCGTTTGTTATTAATTACCATAAAATAAGCAAATATAATATATATTCCACTTGGAAATAATCTATTGATAATTAATTTTGAGTTATATTAATAAACTGATATGGTAGATTTTCTGCATTAAATTAATTAAAATGGCTGAAAGCCCTAACAATTTTTCATCTCAGCAATTATGCATAATATAATTAAAATCAAACAATATTTTCACTGATTACTCACAATTGTATTAAATATTTTTAAAAAGCAATTTTTTATGTCATTAAATAAATTAAATGTTATAAAGGAATAAAGAAACATTCAATATTTTTATATTTCTCCATTAATTAATCAAAATGTTCAATAATTCAGACATATAATTTTATTCTCATCTTCGTTTATAAATTGTTTATAAATACATATTGATTGCATTTTTTTCGAGTACATAATACTTTCACTTTACAATAGAATAATTAGTTGTCTATATTCTTGACACAATGACATTTCTTCGTGAAACTTAAATATATTACATACAATGATCTTTCGTCGAATTCAATTTACGTATTAATCACAAGAACATTGTTATCTATATTTTATATTTACATTTCGGCATTTATCAATATATCCGCATCAAAATATCTTTTATAATTATGCTAATGGCTGTTGTTAGTTAAATTGTTTGTATTAAAATATAAAAGATTATTTGACTTTTTAACGTAATTGTTATCAATGTATTCATCCAGGGTAATCTTTATGTTATGTTTCTTCTTCAAATTCCAGAACTAGTGGTATAATATATATATATATATATATATATAATGATTTAAAATAAGTTGAGGGAGGGAGAGAAAAAACGATGGTAAGGTAGATACATAAACACGAATTTATTAAATATTTAAATTTGAAAAATTAATTGGTATTTCACTTTGATATATGTATATATATATACATATACATATACATATATACTTTCATTATTTCACTTTGATATATGTATATATATATACATATACATATATATATATATATATATATATTTTGAAGTAGTTTACTTCTAAAGTTCATATGTCTGATTTTTTGTCAAAATATTTTCTGATAAATATTTTAATAATTATTTTTCGAGAACAGTGTAAATAGAAAAGAATAGAAGCCTTTATTATCGTATTTACCTATACGTTGTTTCTCTCCCTCAACTTATTTTAGAATAAAATACTTCCAGAAGTTTAATTTTTATTATTTTATATCTTGTTGTTTTATATAGCATTTAACAAATTGATTTTTTTTTTGATGAAATTATATAAAGTTAGTGAGATTCGAGTTGTATATTCGAAATATAACTATAAAACTGAATTTTTCACTTAATTGTGAAAGCTTTTTCATTCAACAAGTATATTCTACCTTCGTAAAAAATTTTTCAGTCGTTCAATAATTATGTTGACTGAATCCTTATTTTCAAATATAATGAAGATAGTATAATTGCCATAAAGAGGCCTCTTGGACAATGAAATATTTCACATTATAAAATCCAAATTATGGAAGGTACTCTGATAAAATTTCAAAGAAACTCTTAAGTAAAGGATTGTAAGTCCTTTTAATAATAAATGTATATTCTACTCCTTGGGGGAATTAATCTACCCATATACGATGGAGCAAAGTATAAATCATTGAAAGAAAAATTTTCTTTTAATAACCATTAAAATTTTAATTTTTTCATTGAACGATTGTATATGAATAAAAATATCATCTATTCATAACTCGAACGATTGAATAAGTTTTAAAATAATTTTATTTTATTTTTTTATTATTTTGTAGATCATTAATGTGCATTCTATTTTAATAATAAAGGTAAAATAAATTATTTTATTGTATATATTAAACGATACTTTTTTCAATATTACAGACAATTTCTTTTTCTGAACATTTCAATATTTTAAATTTAATTGCCGTATGATTAATGAATTCAGGCATTGTGAATTTAATCGCGATTCTTCTATTAGATTTACAAATGACTGCTTACCCAAAAGATAGTAATTATGAAATACCTAATAAGCGAATTAATGTTAATGGTAAATTTATTAATACATTTTTGTAAATAAATTTCATTTATCTATTAACGCGCTATTTTAATATTATAATACATTTGTAATATCATTTAAACATGAAATCGAATTAAGATTGATAAAACATATATTACAAATGTTTATAAAAGCTTGTACAAAGAAGATTATAAAATAATTCTTTAATCCACAAAATATAATTAAGTTAAATTAATAATAATAATAATTGCATGCTAAACCTGATCGATACAAAATCACGATGGGAAACAGATTGAATTTGTTTCGCAGACAAAATTCTTAAAACATAAATTGAACCTACGTGAACTTACATTACTACGCATATATTTGCAAACAAATTTGTATGTTATGATTATATATTAATCAATAATAAAAAAAATTATGACTAATTTTAGCGAAGTATAATTGATTTTCTGTATTCTTCAATAACGAAAGCCTCATCATTTGTTATAAGATAACAAATGTTGCTAATTAAACCTCGACAAATGTTGCTAATTAAAAAATTCTGAAAAAAAAATATAATTCATGTATTTGTAATCAATTTTATCGTTTTATTATTAAATAGTAATGAGTTTGTGTAGTTTTGATGAAGAATATATACACGTTTACAGTAGTTCATTAAGGGTAAATACAAAAAAATCTTCAAATCAAAAAAAAAAAAAAAAAAAAAAATCTTGCACCTATTCTAATTTTATTAGGAATAAAGGTTTTCAAACTATTTAATACATTTAATATATTATTTCATTAACACAATTTCTATGCTAATCTATAATATCTACGTATAATTTTATACAATTACTGCTATTATTGATTGGATAAATTAAAAATAATACAATTTAATAAGAAATATTGATGAAATACTCTTTACAATTATTTTCTAATATTTTACTTATTACTACTTATCCCATTAATAGTATAGTAGATTAATAGTAATAGTGTAATGAGTGGTTTAATAATAAGATAGTTAATATATCATAATGAATATAAAAGTTTTTTTAATTAACTCATAACAGATATGAACATTTATTGAATAACAGAATTAATTGTACACAATCATATTAATTACGTATTTGTTCACAATTATATATAAATTATAATATAAATTAGTTGATATTTACGTGTTTAATTTTTAAATATACTTTTGCACGCAAACCAAAATGTAAAAACATTCCATTACTACTAGTGTTTCAAATTTATTTTTATTCCCATTAAAATTGAGGTAAAGATAATTATATATATTTTTGACTTTTCCAACATCATTGAATATCCTAAATAGATCTTGTATTATTATACATTCATAATGCACTTTTCAATTAAAACACAATAATTAAAGGATATAATTTAAAAATAACAAAAATCTGCACGAATATATTGATGAAGAAATTCTTAATTGAAGTAACCTGTGAATGTCATTGAAAGTGGCGTATTGAAAATTCAAATAGTGTTGTCATGTCTGTGACGTAGTAATGAATTTAAATATTTAGTTAAGAGATTTTCGCTAAAAGGTAGGAGATAGTATTGCAAATTCATTTGTTTTTGACGTATTTAGATGTGACCGTTTAAATTTATATTCTTCTATCATTATTTTATTCTCGTATTTATAGAAATCATACTCACAAATTGATTGTACTTTCTTTATCTTTATTTTTCAAGCATTTCGACTATTTTAACAAGCTCGTTTATAAAAACGTCGTGAGCGATGGATATGGAATGTGTGCCGGTTTCGATGAAGGGAGGAGGCACAAATCCAGCAAACCAGTGACTCTTCTGATCATGTATAAAAATTCTCAGAACGTGTGAAGCAGGCAAAGAAGCTCGGGACGACGATCGAAGGATTAAGGGTGCGCACGTAGTGGAATCGCGCGCCACTAGCATATGCCAGTGGTATATACAATGGAGTGAAAGCAAGAATTTGAAGTGAAATATGAAGAAGAAGAAGAAGAAGAAGAAGAAGAAGAAGAAGAAGGCCGAGAAGAAGTGGTGTAAGAGGAAAGTTCGAACGGGCTTGTAAAGGCTTGTCTTGGCGATGGTAAAGCTCGCGGACAAAAAGAGCATTTGGGCGCGCGTCAGCGGGAGAGAGAAAGTGCGAGAGATATGAGTTTGCGCTCTTGAGGCGGTAGACGAGTTGCAAATAATAAACGAAAGTTTTGCCCGGTGAAGAACTTTGATTTTAAAATGATATTAAAGTCGCGTCGTTCGCAGATATAAACATCGAGCCGCAGATGAAAATGGGTAAAAATGGGTACGTATGTGCGGACCGTGAGAAAGTGAGCAAGAAAGAGATAGATAGAGAGACAGTGAGGGAAAAAGAGAGAGAGAGAGATAGAGAGATAGAGAGAGAGAGAGAGAGCGAAAGAGAGAGGGGGGTGGGGTGAGGTGGAGGAGAGATAGAGCGAGAGAGACCGAGAGAGAGAGAGAGACAAAGAGCGAAAGAGTTGTGGAGGGGAAGGGGCAGATAAGATGGGACGAGTACCGGCAAGCTGGCAGTGCAATTTGGTGAAAACAGAAGAAAAAGGGAAAAATTACGTACATTATGGAGAAATGCTTAGTGACACGGTTTCTAAGATACAACGGAAGAAAAAATGAGGAAATTATTTTCTAAACTGTTGGGCCATCGATTGCTACATTTAGTATCAAAATACGAGGCGGAAATTATTTATTCAAAATTACTATTACGTTGATTTTTAATGAATTTAATTTCCGAATCATCAACTGAATCATAAACTATTGTAGTTTATAGTATTTTTATACATTATATAAATATTAATACATAATTAACAATTGTAATGTTATTAATCTACAATCTAGATACTGTAAATAACTTTAATTAATGTAATAAACGATATTCTGATTAAAGCGACATTTTAAATTATCTTTACTTATATTTATATACAACTTGTTAAAATAATATTAATAATCCAAAGATATTCTTAATTATTCAAAATTAATACGACGTAAATTATTTTTTTGCTATTTAAAATATATTTTTAATGAATGTTTCTCTTAATGCTCAACAACTTCTTAAAAAGAGTTAACGAGAAGGAAGAGTTGTATAAATATAAAAGAAAAAGAAAAAGTATAAACAATATTTGAAAAAAGTATAGAGTAAAAATAGAGAAAAAGTAAGATGCTGTGAGTGATGATAAACTTTAAAATAAGTTCGATGCCGTTTTTGATTCTTACAAGCTTTATCCTTTTTTTTTTTTTTATTATTTTTCTTTAGTTTCTTCTTTATTTTTCTCATTCCTCGATTGCACATGCAAAGTTCAGAAATATAGCAACATTTCATACTATCGAAATATTATTAAAAAAGAAAAGAAAAAACTTATTAACGAATTTATTCATAATATAATCATAAATATAATTTCTGATATTCTCAAAATTTATATATAATTATATTTGGATACATTAATCCATTACAATAAATAATAAGAAATATGAGTCTTCGCTTTTATTTGTAATATAATTAATTATATTTTTATTTTATTTTATTTTATTGTATCAATGTTATTATTTGTGCTTAAAATAATGGTTAAAATATATAATTTTTCATAATTGTTCAACAATTACGAACATTCGAATAACTGTACATTTTAGGTAAATAATTAGTAAATAAATAAATTAACTATGAATATTAATACTAATTATATTTTCTTTTATATTTCAGGTGAGTTGTGAAGATCATTTTATTATATAATAATAATCCGTATTACGTAAGTAAATTTTTATTAATTGATGTTATATATATATGTATATATATATATATATATGTGTGTGTGTGTGTGTGTGTGTGTGTGTGTGATATCGATAACTGTGTAATATGTGTAAATTGTGATTTAAAATATTCATGAAAGAATATTTATTTATTTACTAGCAGTGTATATTGATATTTGTATGAAATACTTATGATATATGGCTAATTGACCAAATTAAATAAAAAGTATCTGCTACTTATAAAGTATTAAACAATTTAATTTGATTATTAAAGAAGATTGTGTGTGTATGTGTGTGTGTGTGAGAGAGAGAGAGAGAGAGAGAGAGAGAGATAACTATGTCGTTCCATAAACATTCAAAATTTACATTTATTATAAGATGTAGATTGAATTAGAATTATTGAAAGACGTAACAATATTATTCCAAAAAGAAATTTCTATACAGCAATTATTACATGACTTTTATAACCATTTCATTGTAATATTTCAATCTTCGAGAGAATTTTTAAATTCTCAAAATAATAATTAGTTCACGCCACATCAATTTTTAAAATCAATTTACGTTCGAAACATATTCCATTAATCTTTAATTGAGATAAACGGTACATTCAATACATTATAGTATAGTACATTCATACACCATATGTACAGTCAATTACTTTTATACCCTTTAATCGAATCGCCTACCCCCTTCTCTGCCTAATAATTCCCACGCCTAAGGAATTTGTCCCAATCACTTATCAGTAATCGTGCGCGATTAGGAGCTTAAGGGCCTCGAATTTTTCTTCGTTCGTGCTTGAATCTGCTTCCACCCCAGTCTCGTTTGCACTTCGATAAAATTCAAGTAGAATTGATAAATGGATAGAGGAAGGCCGGGTGAGGCAATAAGTAGGAGAAGGAGCGACGTGTACGCGGATCTAGTGGCGATTCGCGGGGGTGGCCGCTAATTTTGTTAAGTAGGTACTCCATCGTAAGCACTGTTCTTCGATGTTCTTCGATGTTCTTCGATGTTCTTCGATGTGCTTTGCTTGCTTTAGACTCACGTACTTTATCTCTCCTTGTCCACCAATAACCTCTTCGATGTTCTTCGATGTTCTTCGATGTTCTTCGATGTTCTTCGATGTTCTTCGATGCACTAGGGCAAGCTTTGCTTGCTTTAGACTCACGTACTTTATCTCTCCTTGTCCACCAATAACCATATTTATCGTAACCGTTGTAGCGAGAAGTTGCTTTGTGTCTCGTTTATACAACTATTTAATGGGTGAAATTAATTATTATGACAAATTTATGATTACAATTTATAATGACAAAAAACATGTATTAATAATTTTTTTTTTATTTATTTTTTTTTTGTTTTTTTTTTTTGCGTTTCATTTTACGAAGGATAATTGAAGTGCTAAAAATGGAATAATTATGATTAAAAGAGAGAAAAGAAACTGAATATAAGAAATCAAGTACTTTTTATTTATGTAGGCTTATTTGCCATAATTTTTTATCATCATTAAGATGCAAAATTTAATTAAACGTCTATACGTATAGACTAATTTTCATTTTACATATTCTTCATTCGTTACGAAGGTTCGCTTCCAGGTTCTATATTATTTAAGAAAAGAAAAAAAAATAGCTATGATATTATCATATACTACAGGTTAAATAATTACTATTTTAATGTTTTTTATTACGTATTTCATAGAAGATATTATTTCCCTAATTGTAGTCCTTGAATAATTTATTTTCTCGCTAAACATTATTATTATTATTATTATTATTATTATTATTATTATTATTATTATAGATTCTGTGATTTTAATGAAAAAAAAAAATCTATCAATATATAAGAACAGTGGTCTTAACTACTCTATATATCATTTCTAGATTAAAGAAATGTTATTATAGCTTTTACGGACCCATAAAAATATTCAGGTTTTCAACTTATATTCATGATGTTTTCGGATCCTCAAGATCACCTTAACACTACGTATCCCATACTTTTTACTTTTTTTCCGGTACTTCGACAAACAAACAAAAAATGTTTGTTCCATGGGAATCATGTAAAGTACATGATACTTTTTATATGCGTTACGTTTCATGAATTTCTACTTGCATATATTCGTATGGATACACGCGTTACTACAATTCCATATATAATAATACTTGTCTATATGAATTCATGGAACGTCCTGAGTATAAAAATATCATCTCGTTTACGTACTTTAATGTATATTATGGAATAAACATTAGTTTGTTAAAAGAAGAAAAATATTTTTCTCTTTAATATACATTATTTATAAAACTGACGGATTATCTCATCGTAACTAAAGATTCATGTAAATAAAAATACAATTTTTTTTTTTTTTTTTTTAAATAAACAAATAATTCTCCAGTTCGTATCAGAGAGACATGGTTTTAATAAATGGTTGTCTAGAATAAAATTATTGGCGTAAAATTATTTAGTAGCAATAATAAGTAAAATGTAATAAGTTAATATAATGAATTATTCGGAATATTCTCGTTTAATAGCTATTTAATAACTCTAAATTGGCCTTTTTGTTTTTTTTTTTGTACTTAATTTTTTCTACGTAATAATCTATAATAGAATAGAGGAATTATGTATATAAACTTTGATAGAAAGTATGGATTTTATTTTAACAATAAATACTTAGGTCGTTAAATTTTATGAACGAATCTTAAATACCCGATGAAACATTTAATTAACGAAGCTTTTTTAAATTCTTTAATACTGTTTACGAAGTATTCTAATTGCTATTTGAGTTTGTTAATACATTTTTTTAATTCATATTAACAATAAAGATTAAATTATATTAAAAATTGCCGCCTAATTTGTTGCAAAACATTTCAACATTATTCATAGTACAAATATAATTTATATCAAAGATCTCTTAAGTTATTAATTTAAGGGTTTTATTTTTCAAACTAATAAATAAATAATCGGATAAATAGTTTCTTCTTAAGTCGAATTATTACATTCAATTAGACTTTTATACGTGAATAAAACTGTGTTAATAATAATAATAATAACAATGATAATAATAATAATGATGATGATGATAATAATAATAATAATAATAACAATGATAATAATAATAATAATAATAATAATAATAGTAATATAATTATATATTACTAGTAATCATTTGGTTGATTAACTTTTTGACTTATCACTCCGTTGTTGATTGATTTAATCTGCGAATAAGTTTTTTTCATTTCAGATAGTTTAACGCAGGACAGTAGTTAGTGCTTATCGCGTAACAGTTTTAATACAAAGGAACTTCGGAAGATAAGTTATTATTCTTTTATGTCTCGTTATTTAAATTAAAAAATTAGAATATTAATATATAAATTCATGGTGGAGTATAGTTAGACCAAAGGTTTGTTATAAAATAAAATTTATCGCTCATTTTTGCCAAAGATATAAAATTTTTGCAAGTAGAAAAATAAAAATGTAAAATTTTCATTTGATATATTAAATTTATTATGAAAATACATTTTTTATAGTAAACATGAAATATCTTTTGCACAATGTAGTTTCTATTGTAGATTCTTCGTTAAAATCAATAATTTCATTTATTACATTGATAAGTTTTGTAATGATTGTGTAGGTTTTGTACAATACGTATTATATATTTAAAATATAATAAGGAAAATTAATAAAATTCTACAATATGTAAACACGAGAGTATATGAAGGTAACGATAGGCTTTCCAGGATATTGTAAAAAAGCTTCGGATCAAGCGAGAATTTGCACAATTGTTATTCTATTTCTAGTGGTATCTAGTAGTTACTACTTTTTTATGTGTGTGTCTATAAATAATCCTTCGCCGCTGAGCTCCGCTTCACTCACCGGTTTCCTCTAACTACGCCCACTTTTTGCTTTGCGTGGCAGCTCAACTGGCCGGACGCGACTTTCCGATTGCATTGCGAGTTAGAAGAAACTTCCCGACGTAAAAGCTAAGAGGATTTACGTCCACTTTGCCTCCGTGTCTCCTTCATCCTTCTTCTCCTTTGCTTTACACTCTCGCTTATTCTGTACATCTACCTTACTGTCTAACTTCATATTTATTGTAGCTCCCCCCCCCCTTCCCTCTCCGCCCCCTCCTTAATCCAATTACTCATTGACTTATATGCCTTTAATTATTTACAATAAGTATGTGTAGAGATGTATTGAAGTTGTTGCAAGTGTCAAACTCACTCTACCGTGAGGGATTACGACGATATTTTTTTTTTTTTTTTTATCTCATAATGAAATTTTTTCTATACATTGAGAATTAATTAATTTTAATAATGCATCTGTCCTCGAAACTTATTTTTTTCTCGCCAAATGATTATACATAAGAATAAAAAAAATCCATAAATACATAGTATAAATGTTTTTTATTTAAAAAAATATTTAAAAATAGCTTATGCAGGTGGTCATCGCGTGTGTTTGTCGCTTGACTTTACAGTTCATTTTAAGCTTTAGAAATAATAATTTTGATCATTTTGAGAGTAAGCTTGTCCTCCTAATTTCACGCGAAGAAGAAAAACGAAGAATATAAAGTAGGCAACTGTTTATATGAGATGTTATTTTAATTAAGATATACATAAATCGACATGTAACTTTCAACAATACTTAATAGAAGGTAGTTTTCAATTTATTTATACTTGCTTGATTATTTGTTTCGATTCATACAGGAGTTGCTAAATAATTGCTTTCTTTGTTTATTTAAACATGATTCGTTTAAATATCATAATATAAATATATTTACGAACAGTTTAAATATATGTATAACTTTAAACATATTGAATTTATTCAATAAATTTTTGTATTATTAAAACTTTTATAAATAGAAATAATTAATAACTTATTAATAAAGAAAAAAAAGACAGTGGGTTACATGAATGTCTTACTTGTTTAGTTGTGCATGTAACTAAAAGTACTGAGTACTTATTTATCATTAATTAAATTACTTTCCCTTACGGATTATATTTTCTAAATAACTATAATGTATATTGTATATTTAAACTCATAATGCTCAACGTTTTATATTATAAAAAAATTAAACTTTTGAAATTAAAATTATGAGAATTTTATAAATATTGAAGTGCGTTTCTCTATTTTATTATTCTAATAAACTTTGAATATTTATACAATTAATATTCTAATTTAAAAAAAAAAAAAACAAGAAAAAAAAAGAATAATTTTAATTATTAAATTATTAATTGTAATTGTTAATTTATTGTTAATATTTTTTTAGTGAAAGTGTATGAGTAAATATAATAAGTAAATGAGTTACTTAGCTTGATTTTTTTAAGGAATTCTATTTTTAGCTTAGTCTAATCAATTTTTTTTTTAATTTCATATTTTACGCATTGTTTATAATAAAATGTAACCGATAAGATTAGAATAATAGACTCAATGATATTTGAAATAGATAAAATCAGTTGAGTTTCATAACAATTTGAATTACATTATAAACATAATTTAGAGGAAAACAAACTATTCTGTATTTATGAAAATTTATCATTAAAAATAAATTCAAATCTAAATTTTTACCATAAAATTGATACAGTTATACGTTTAAATTAGAATGAAGGCTTTAAAATATTAAGCGTCTGAATTATTTATGTAATAAGTGAAGTTATCGGTACTCGAGAACTGATAGAGCCATTCGTTCATAAAATGTTTCATTAGAATTACATGTTACAGTATTCTCCTCATTTATTTATTTAAAACAAAACAAAAAAAACAAAAAAAAACAAAAAAAAAACAAAAAAAACAAAAAAAAAGTAATAATTTCATTCATTTAGTTATATTGTCCTTTTATTTTTCAATATTTATTTTAACTTATTTATTCATCTCAACTCGTCAAGTGGTAGTCTTCGCACACTATTGCAATTTATCGAAAGAAATTAACATGGGATATATAAGAATAATTCAAGAATAAAGTTCTCTGTGATCCAATATTGCAATATTATGATTCCCGTATCGGATGTTCACTTTTTCTATTTTCATTTATTTCTGGCCGAGAATCGTGAACGAATCGCTTGAAACTTGATTAAGGGTCATTTGTTCAGCGTCTCGCGTATTCATTCCGCACGCCAACTTACCCAAACAACTCCTGAATCCTATGTTTACCAGATCCATCCCTTCCCTCCTCCCGCGCCCCTCTATTTATCCCAATCCTTTGCGTCGAGTCAGTTACATTTATACCGTGAAGAAGCTCGTGGTCTATTTGCACTTGCCTTCCTCTACTATTACCGACCCAATTTCGACTGGAGGTCTGCGAAATTTTTCATTTCAAAGTGTCTGAGCGCAAAAATACCATGAGACTGTAGTGGTACGACCATTTTACCGAGTGCGGCCTTCCCGCACCACAGATAAATGTCAATGAATAGGGTTGATGAAAGTCCTTCCGGTCTCTTGTCCCCACTCCTTAACCTTATCGCTATCCTCGGCTTTCTTACCCGGTACTTCAAATTTATAGTGTCGCGTTGCGCTTACAATTTGTCGGTATTAATTTAAAGTTACGTAATGTCGATAAGGACTAATAGGCCTTAGATATACAACCATCAACAACTATAAGGCTTACGAACTAGCAGTTATGAAAAATTCGAATGTAGCTGACCGACCGACTAACGCGATATGTATTTTGTCGTTGGGCTTTATCTTACTTTATGTCAATTTCGGCTTAAAAGTGATAGGCGTTAAAGCTAAGCTTCATTTCGAATTCGTCGAAGCTATTTTAATTATATCTTTCGAGGACACTCTAATGCTGATGTATGAATGCGAAAAGCTTGATAGACCATATGAATGAGTTTAATTTGGCATTTAGAGTTGTTTTGCGCTATATTTGATGTATATGAATATCGCGTGTATTATCTATAGAAAATCAGAGAATACGTATTCCGTGTATAAGCATTTATGAAAAATGATTGATTAATATTTGAATAATGAATAGATGATTTATGATTAAGCTAATAATTTAATTAAATATTCATCTTGGGAATTGCTAAATTACAACAATATCAAGTATTCTCCTGGTCACAACTAAAATTTTCCCAATTCTTCCGCTTTTATTTATTTTCTAATTCTATTTTACTAAGTACAATTTTTCAATATGATATCCATTTTTATTGGTTTAGCTGCATTATTATTTTACAAATGAATCGTTAAGCTACGAATTTGACATTGTAAAATTCCTTATAATTGTATAATTATGTCGATCGATTATATTGTACGTGATAACTTAATTGTTATTATTTACTATTATTGATGAATAATTTAAGCATCTCATTAATATATTATAATTATTCATTATGTTAAATTAATATTACATTTATTTGCGCTGAGGAAATAATATTCTCTGGGTATTGGATGGAGAGAAAAATTGAATATCAATTAGAGATTGCCGATTAAAAGATGTAATTTCAAAATTCTAACCGTAAATTCTTTAGAGGATTGATAATTTTTAAATTATAACTAGACAATAATAATATTGACTATGAGATGCGTGCTGATATTCAATCTTATTTTACTTAAGTTACTAATTGGTAAATGCACTTTTCGTAATTATTGACATCATAGTCCAATAAATTAATTTTATACAGTTTGTAATTTTCTTTATCTCGTTAATAGACTTTCATTTGAATTAGCATTCAAATATAATTTGTTTATAAATAAATCTTTAGATAAATTGATTTAATATTTTCAAGAATATTCTAATGAATAATAATTGTTAATAATATTGGAGCACCGAAGAACTTTAATAAAAAAAAATTTGCGGATTCGTGGAAGACAAATGAGTATTTCAATTCTTTTGATAAAGTTCGGCAAAGTTTTTGTAATTTATACAAAATTGCATTAACAAATTATCAATAATTCTTAATAATAAAATAAGATATGATAAAATAAGTCTGTGTCGAGAATCATTGATGAAAAAACTATTTGAGATTATTGGAAAATTGTACTCCCAACATATTTGTCATTTTAAAATTCGTATATAAATATGCAATAAATAGTTTACAAGACTTTGATTTTGAAAAAAATAATATTAATAATAATGGAACGAATAATTCCCATATAAATGGTCGAATTATTATTTACTAACTATACGTAGTGCATTATAAATTTTCCAAATATATTATACGTTAAACAACCGTATTTATTTTTATATTTGATTCTATTATATTGTGATAAATGAATAAAACCAAAATAATAAATTTAATTCGAGAAAAATAATTAGCTTAGTTAATGACGATATAATTAAAAGAAAACTAAAATTTGTTAATTCCATGTAATATCGAATAGACTATTATAAAATTTAATTCTTCTTATTAATATTTACGATGCCTGTGAAACTAATATTTTTATTAACATAGAATTACTCCTCCGAAAGTATAATCCCGTCAAGGGACTCTATACTTTCCTTAAATTATAATTTTTTAATTATGTGTAAATTCAAATTTTCTAATGATATAATATAATACTAATGATTATAATGTAATAATCCATATACATACATATATTACACGATTCGTTGGCTAATTTATTTTCATACATGTAAATAATATAAAAAAAAGTCGGGACGGTAATCCGATGGAATTCGGAATTAACATTTGATTTTCTTTTATTTGCTTAAATATTATTAATTTTTTATATATACAATGAATTAAATTTGAGTTATTTTTATGGGAACGAAAAAATATAAGTATATAAATTAGTTAAATTGATATTATTTATCTGTTATTAGAAAAATAATTTCTCTACTTAAACGATCTTGTGAGCTCGTCACTATGATTTATCGATTTCCTCGTCTTTTGAATATTGATATACTCGAAGAGTTTTTTTGTTGTTGTTAATAAATAATGTAAAAAAAAAAAAAAGTCGATTCAATGTATTAAGTTGTAAGCCATAAAAGTATAAATGATATTTACTAGATTTAATTTTAAATTTAAATTCTATATTATTGTCATCCAATACTTATATAATTCTTCTTCCTTGTCGTAGATTTGGATAGCCATAAAAAAAATATAAGTACTCGATTGTATTTTATTATTTATGAAGATATAGAGGCTAATTCGTGTATTATAAATAATGACTTGATATTTGCATATTAATTGAAATAGTATTTATAGGAGGTAATTTGCCGTTCCTTATATGCAAGAATTTATCAGCTATCCACGACATGCAAACAAATCACTACGGTATTTATCATATTAAATTTGGCATTCAGCAAGAACGTTGAGAGAGAGAGAGAGAGAGAGAGAGATTAGAATATGGATTTCTATCAAGCAAGGCGAAGAGAGTATGACCTTAAGTTTAGCCATTGCAATATAATATTTCTGTTAGCAAAAAATACAACAATTCCATTATGACCACTGACTCGCGATCAATTCAGTTTATCGGTAAAAATAAATCCATCTCCCGAAACAGCCTGTCTCTTACTTTCTTCATTCAGCATCTTCAGCAATAGAAACGACTGTAATAGTCGCGCAACGAAGTCTTATTTATTGGGGCGCGGCGACTTAACTTTTGCACCCTACCAAAGTAAATTAACTTTGGAAGAACTCGACGGCAGACGTGATTCGACTGGTTTCTGACGTAACTCGGGCCCTCTTGATTGAGCAGTGTATATAGCAGTGTTGCACTCCCTGTCTCCTTCCCTTCCGTCTTCTTTCTTTCTTTCTGACGTCTCGCTGTAATGGAGAAGGCGAGGAAAGGACAATTACCCAGCAAAGTGTAGCGAGCGCCCTCGAACGAGATTTCAAAGAAATGGAAGCTCAAAGCAAAAGGGATACAAAAGGCATCGACAACTCATGTTTGTGTGACTGCAATCGTGTGCAAAGTGATTATTCTTCAATTCGTACGAATTACTTTTGCTAATACCTTGTCTTTTCGATAAATACGATATCGATGACTTATCGTCATGGATGAGTACTCGCGGTAGTTTTTGAAATCGTACTTTTCGCTTTACCGACCATTCTTAATTAGAGGAGAAGTCTCTCATTAAAATTATAATATTTGCACTTTATAAGTCCTAAGGTTAGAAAGTTTTAAGAAGTTTCTCACTGTAGTAATATGTAGCTTGGATGAAAAATTTATGACAACAGTCCGAGTATCATCACTCGTGAATCTTAATGGAAAAAATCAATTGTACCAACCTTGTTCTCTTCCATCGTTTCAATACAAATTGAAATTAGAAAATACTATTGTACAAAAGACTCATTTATTTCACATTTCTGGTGCGGCAATTTCAAATCTACCTAAAGTCTATAAATAATAATAATAATAATAGTAATAATAATACATGCCTGCATAAACGACCAATCGAAACCATAAAGACTGTATGTTCTTATTCTTATGTCGACGTAATCGTAGCTTTATCTTTCCATTCTAAACGCATAATAAGTTGTCGCAATAGTCATTTTGTAGTTATCCGCGACGAGAACCCACTTTCTATTCCGTACAATTTGAAAGAAAAAAAAATAATAATCATCAGCCATAAAAAGCTGCTCCTCTATTTTGCATTATCAATGCCGTGCACAATCCTTCTTCAGTTGTCCAACCAGTGACAGGCTGCTAGAGAAAATCAAGCGACTCGAAGAAAGATGCTGTAGAGATAGATAGAGCTTAAAATCAGGAAGACCCTGAGGAAAAGGTGGGGCTTGGGTGGTGAGATAGAACAAAGTCAAACGGAGTTGAGGAGATAGCAAATGAAACTTTCCCCAACGAGCATCCACGGGAGTTTCATTACGGGCCTTGACAGGAAAGGGTCGCAGCTATGCGCCAAGCATCGTGGCCGATTTGCTTCTCTCGTCTACAGCTTCCTCTTTGAGGAAATTGTGGGCATCGATTGATTTGAAAAGATGGCGCCACTGTCTGGGGGTACGTGAGATCCCTTGGCAGCGCGAGTAATTGACTTATTGCAGCTGTGACGGCTCTTTTTATTCCATATTTATATGAGTTGCTGCAGCTGATTGATATATTATGCTATGATTCATAATAAAGTTAACGAAACGGAAATAAATTAGTCATCATTATGGAAATTTATACGTTGCGGCTGCTGAGTCTCGAACGCATTTCCTGCTCTTGAGCGTTATCCCAGAGTAGAGAGCATTAATATTATGAAAGGCTGAATTTCACTTTCGCCTCTAAAGCTTATTCTTTACATAAGCTTATCGCAAACTTGCTCTTCGTCTATACTTGGCTTTTATAAAACTGGGCCAATATAATATATATCGGAAACGTATGGCTCAGTATTATTATTAAATTTACAAAAATTCAAAAAATAATCGTGAAACGTAGTGGAGGAAATTAATAATATATATGAGACATTGTTTATAAATTACTCTTTACATTCATGAGATGACCGATGTCAATGACAACAATAGCCTCTTCAATGCCATTAGTAAATAATCATTATTCATCATTAGCAACGTACAGTTATTTATAAAAATATCATACATTTTTCCGGACGTATTATTGTCCTGAAATATAAATTATCGATAAAGCGGTAAAACAGAACCAACGCCATGTATGTAAAAAATATATAGTTACATGATAGTTATTTTCATTATTTTAATAATAATTGATATTATATTAGAAATCATTGTTTAATATTATATTTATGTATGCTAATGGATAATTAATGAAATATTCCGTATCTCAAAATAGTATTTTATAACATCAAATTTGTATTATTTAGTCAAAATAAATGTCATCTATCCCATTGCATTTTCACGCAAATTATACCAATATGAGAAGTTTAAACTTACGTATCATAACATTGTTACATAAAAGCATTTGATTTTTATAATGAATGAAAATGGCAATAATATTATAGATTTGCAAATTTGCCTAATTCTTGTTAATTTAAAGCAATAACATCTTAACTAGATGTATATGTTATAAATTTCTATTAGAAAACGAATGGTGATGATGGGGGGGGGAGGGGGTAGGGGGAGGTGGGAGGAGGAGGATTGTTTACTTAAACGAAAGCACGAGAATAAATGGAAAAGTACCGATTGATTCAATAAACGACTAAACACTCCATTAAATGCTTTGGAAATTAAGGACACTCGTGAACACATAGACACAATAGACCCGAATTAAACCAAACAATACGTATTGAAAGGCAACTTCCCTACTTATCTCCATAATGACAAAATTAATTCAAAACACCGAGATATCGTAGTAATATCCCAGTCAAAAGTGCCTCGATATTTCTCTAATAGAAAAGTTTTCCGTCTTGATGGTCGCGTCAGCTTTATTAGGGTCAACTTGAAATTATGCGCGTTAATGCTGCTCCTTGGCTATCCTTCTGCTTTACCCGAGAAACGGGAATGACCGCATCAAATGGTTCTTGCAAATTACTGATAATCGACCGGGCGATTAGCACGCGATGACTCGGGGGATGCTTGAGTGGTGCCGTTCGTAATTCCCAGGATTCCGTCGTCGTCGCGACTATAATTAGAGAATTTGGCCGAGGCACTTATGTGCGATAATTAGTTTTAGCCGCGCGATCGATCGAGAAAAAATAAGAATCTTACGGCTACTGGGAAATCAGATCCTCCCTAATGCGATATCTAAAAACATATTATTACGTCATTGCTATTCTTCTTAAATCTATCAAAACATAATAACAGCAGTCCACAATGACATTCCACAGTGTCACTTGTAAACAAATTTACAGGGAAATTAAGAGAGAAAAAAGAACATTCAAAATTCGCCAACTGACTTTTATTTAGATTTAGATTTAAATCTGTTAGAGCCATAAGCAATGAGCGAATCTCGCCACTCGAAACTTTTCATTTAGAATAAGAAATATACATTGTTCACCTATATATTATTATTTATACAACAATGTTGGATAGTTGCAGTAACTGTATTACTTTTTTTTTAAAGGAAAACTTTTGAAAAAAAAAAAAAAAAAAAGAAAGAAAAAAATATCGGTATTTCTAATGGAAAAAGGAGCCAACTGATTATCTGTAAAACATTACGAAGATAAATTAAAAATACTCCTGAACACAAATAATTAAATTTTAAAATTATAATTGGAATTTTAAAGTAAGTCCATAAAGATTTGTTGCCCATTATGTTTCTCGTCAGGATCAATAGACTAGTTAAAAAAAGAAAAAAAGAAAAAAAGAAAAAAAGAAAAAAAGATGCGTTTAAAGTTTCAGCAACACTCAGAGCACCTAACGTAATACCTATGTGTAATCAAAATTCAAAATGAAAAATTTTCCTCTTACATAATTGATATTATACCATAGTCTGTGAGCCCTTGGGTATTCTTTTTAATAAGAATGAATTGAATTTTTTTAATTATTCGTTACTTTTAAAAAAAAAAAAAAAAAATTTCTTCTTCGAGGCAGTAATAATAGTATCGATTTATTAAACTTTGTATATATATATATATATATATGACTTAAACTTTAAAGAGTACACTTTTGTTATTTCACTTAAACTTTCTTAAGCATTTTTGGAAAAAAAAAACAAAAGAAAAAGATTGTACATGTTTGATGAAAATAATTAAAGTGAAACGAAATAATTTAATTTGAATTAATGGTAATCGTATTAAAAATTGTTAGGAAATTTTCTAAATATAAAATTTTACTTGTACATTTATATATAAGCATGTATATTTTATTTCAAAAATCATTTCACACAATATTCCGACTATGTATTCAATAAATTAAAAACATTAGTATTTAGAAATACATAAATGTGATTATAGTTGAAAATTAATAATAATAATAGTTTGGTAAATGAAAATTTATACATTTTCTTCATTAGACTGTCATATCATCATATATGTATGTGCATTAATAAATACGTGGACATAAAAAATTTCCGAATGGTGCATTCACCAATGCCGTGGCAATGTTTAATAAAATTGGAAAGTAATAAAAAGTTTATCATTATTATTAATTTTCAACTATAATCACATTTATGTATTTCTAAATACTAATGTTTTGAAACTCTTTGAACGAAGTGTTCTGCAATATTTAAAACAAATTTTAATTTATCTAAAAGTGCTATTAAAAAGTAATAATATCAAGAAATTTCAATATTTTTATTTCTTCACGTTCGTTCCTAATTACAATTACATTCGCCAATCTACGAACTGAAAACTTTAAGAACCACAGTCTCTATGCATACTTTATAAGTGTCGTCTTCAACTTATAATAATTGCACGATATTATGTTAAGGATAAAAATTAAGAATATTTCATTTAACAGGATAAGAAGATATAGAAATTACTTTAATTGTGTTTATAAGTTATTTTATTTTGCAAATAAATCGTTAGTATGATAGTTAATTTAAAAATACATAGAAAATGAAAGGATAATGGAATAAAAATTATTCAACTACCAATTCGAATATTATATTTGCATTTATGGTTTAGAACATGATTTTTCTATTGATAGAAAAATAGAAATGGAGCAAGATAATAAATATATATATATATATATATATATATATATATATCGAATTTCTATTATTCAATTGACCTTTATATAAGCTTTTTAAAATGTTACAATAGTATCGAAATCTAATATTGACATAATTCTGTTGAATGTAACTATTATTTCGCTCTCGAAATATTATAGAAACATAATGCCACATGTACAATGTCTACTCATTCGATTGTATCGTAAAAAAAACTGAAGATCTCATTTATGTTTGTAATAAATAAATTTGTTGTTAACATTTGCTTAATCCTAACACCATTAATGCTTGTCTTTTATCTATGTTTTATATGTCTTATATCATTCAGGTAGATATACAAAATTTTTTCTATAAACAATTTTATTCATTATATCGATAGTATTTTTGCAATTATAAGTATTATCTACCAGCCAACTTTTTTCCTCAAAAATATATAACTTTTTAACTCATATTCAAAATATTCAATTACGTACATTTATCGGATGGGTGAAAACTAAATGATAATCTTCCATACCAATGTAAGGAAAATCATTGTGTGTTCATTGAAATTTGTAAACTATTTAAATCAAACGGTATGATAATAAAAAGTATTGACCAGTAATTTGTATGCATTAGGCAATAAAATTTATCGACACACAATATTTATCGTCTGTATGGATAAGCAAACGGAGAGTAACGAAGTTACGACAGTATGAAACATACAACATTTTCGGCATTTGCAGCATACTTTAAGGAAACTAATGTGAGAATCCGTAAGAGAATTTGTGTCAAGAGAGAAAGGTGATAGCGGATATAGATGCAATTTCCAATCTACTCATACTTTATCCACACTTCTAGTCTCGTTGTTCAAGTCCTGTGACAAAGTCCTAATTGTCTTAGCACTTATTTGCCAGATAAAGTCACTCATTATTACTTATCTCTTTTTACCGGACTTGTTTTTTTTTTTTTTTTTTTTTTTTTTTTTTTTTTTTTTTTTTTTTTTTTTAATTTTTTTATTCTTTTATTTAACTTTCCATTATTTTTCTATTTTTAATTTGACTTTTATTATTGGTATTGTAGGAACGCTTAAGTACTTTATACGTGTACATATTATAATGTTAAAACATAGCGAGACTTAATTTTTTTTTTTTTTTTTTTTTTTTTTTTTTAAAATATCGTTGGCAAATTTAAATGGAACATTGATTATTCGTCGCCAATTAATTTTCGTTGGCAAATTTAAATGGAACATTGATTATTCGTCGCCAATTAATTTTAATAATTAATAAACTCAAATGGCTTAGCGAAAATTATAAATCACTGGCTTATTTAACTTAATGTAAATTCATAAATTATAAAAGTATAAGACATTTGTATCCGTATTAACGATGAGATATCACAAACCAAGGAAACCCTCTAGAAGATTTTATCAAATATTTATTCTTTTGAATTTATATGATAAACTATTTTACGAAAACATATATATATATATATATATATATATATATATGGATTTCCCTTAACCGTCAAGTTAAATAGAAAAATTAAAACTTTTATTCCAACAGTTTATTTCAATTTCAGTTTCTAACTGAATTAAAAACTAAATTTTAAAACGAAACTCGTTAGTCGACATTAAAAAAAAAACATCGAGCTTAGAAAATCGAAAAAAAGGGAAATAGATGGCGATGTCGATTACTACATTCGTGGGAACTGCGGAAAGGACCAGGAGAGTAATCTTTGGTGCTATAATCACTTTCATATCTATCGACATAAAAATTCCTTTTAACAAAATATATTAAAGTAGCGCTAATATTATAACCGACAAGAATTTGAAAATACATGTTCGTATATTAGATTGCAATTAATATTGTATATATTTTACTTTTATTTCGATATACATACTTTATAAATTGTTAATAGCTTAATTAATAATCTTCCAACATCCACAATAAAGTAAATTCTAAGAAAAATAAATTATTATTTAAATTATCATTTTATAAATGCAATATTCTATCTAAGGCATTATAAATTTCAATTAATTATGGTTTATCGCTTTACTAAAATTACTCTCTATCATTTAAAAAGTATAATGAAAGCATTTCCAATATTTATTAGTCAAAGTTTAACTAATTCTATAATGTAAATTTCTTCAGTTCCTAAAAACTTTTTTAATTTTTGAATTGTAAAATCCTCCCCAATTATCCATTTTATCAAACATATAACATATTTATCCATAGGTCTATTGTATTTGGAAAAAAGTATCTCAATTATTTCGTGATTGCAAATCACATTTGAATATATATATATTATATATATATATATATATATATATATATATATATATATTTTCATACCGAGTATAATTATAATAAATCATATAAAAGCATACGTCTCTTTGTATATATACACGCATACACGTACACCTATTTATTGTTATATGTTGTGTAATGAGGCATAATATAGCTGTATGAGAATATATACGGTCGCATATGATTATATACGATCGTATATGTTCGTATGTGTTTGGCATGTCGACTTGAGAAGGAGGGGTAACGACTCGGATAAGCATAAACAATAGTAGAAGTTTCATAGTTGGCACAATAGAAACGAGGTAAAAATTTCATTAAAAAACGTTGAATAAAATTTAGATATAATTTTTTTGTTTTTGTTTTAAAATAATACAAAAATTATTTTACGCACTAATTGCGTACGCGCAGTAACAGTAATAGTAATAGAAATGGAAAAAATAATTTACATCGAAGTAACTGTTGCTAGCATATGTTACTCTTTTTTAACCCCATCTTGCCTTTACGGCCTTCTATATTCATGTGTGCATTCATGTGTTATCTAAACTTTCTTCTTTTTACCTTATTAAACGCTAAATGCCACATTTATTCCTCGAGGTAAAAATTAATGTTCATGCCCATGTACGGTAAAAATTGCTCTTGACACAGTTAGTGACATATCCGCAATTATTCTTTTATTTTATTATGTAAAAAAATAGAGGAAAATAGTTATGTACTGAATTGTTTATAAAAATGGGGCTAATTGTCCGGAAAATAAAACTATGTTATTAAACTATTTTAATTGCGCGTCGGCGAAGAAGAAGAGTGAAAAATTTTATAAAAAAAACTTCACGAGAAAGCGAGCCACTTGAAAGTAATAATTAACAATCGTATAATTTACTACTGAATGCGATCGTTTACTTTATCCAAATTATTGCTCTATATTGTGAAAAAATTGCAAAACGAAAACGAGATCTTTCACCGAGCAATTTAAAAATTCGTTCACGGCAACGCCGAAGCAAGATGATGTTATAAGAAGTGTCTGTTATGCATAAATAATTCCAAGTAATTACTTATGCCCTTACTGCGACAGTATATTTCTATATATACACACGCGCGTAGCATTGCAATTAATATTGTTAAACATGTATTAATAAACATAAATAATGAAAGATATATTTATATTATAAGCAAACATGTGGGAGCTTTAAAAATTTTTTGATTGGAGTGCTGTAGAGGCTATAGAATTCGAAATAATGATTGTCTGAGAATTTTAAGAAAAATTATAGTTGTATTGTGAAAAGTGATGGAAATTATTTGAAAATTCAAGGAATCGTTGAAGAAATATACTATTTTTACAAATGAAAAAGCACTACCAAAAATTTGCACTACTTATCGTCTATTCGCGAGATCATTTACGTTTAGTTGGACCAGTGATATAAAATTTTTACAAATTCTATAAGTTTCTACGGCTCATATAAGTTAATGAGTTGCAAATTTCGGAAACATTCGGTGCGACGTAGAAAATTAATATACAGCAAAAAAAGGAAAATTGTATGTAAAAAAAAAAAAAAAAGGAAAAAAAAAAGAAGAGATTAGCTCATTTAATCGCACGAGAACAATGTCCAAGTTTACTTTCTTAATTATTTATGAAAGTGATCAGTTGTATTTATATTTATTATTAACTTTGTTCTATTAATGTATTTCCATTATGCATTTATATTTGAAAAACTATACAAAATTTTCATGTGATTTATATAAAGTAAACGGTCCATATGTAAACCTTTTTCTTATGTTTTAGTTGTTGTTTTCTATTTATTGATTGTTTATCTTAATACTGTGTGTATGATAGAAGACTTTTTCGTACGAAAATTATGCATTTTACAGGTACGTCATACTGATTCAATAAGAATTGATTCGATAATAATATAAAAAATTCTTATCATTGAGCAAAAGCATTGAAAAACGGTCAAAGAGCAACGTAGTATTCGAAATTGATAAATGAAAAAAAAAAAAGAGAGAGAAAGAGAGAGAGAGAGAGAGAGAGAGAGAGAGAGAGAGAAGCGCTAATGAAAAGCTCGTTAAACGTTCGTTCTCTTTTTCTTCCTATTTATTTCCCTATTCATTTTGGCGCAGTCTCCTTCAATTTTTTCACTTTAACTAAATATCGTCAATTTTCAATCTTGTCTTACTTTTCATTTTTTATCTTCTTTATTCTCTTCGTCGCATTTTCCGCCGTGGTGAATCGTAGACCAACGCTCAGCATATTTTCCGAGTCTTTATGCGAATACGGTAGGTTGTAATAGATTTGTTTCCGGATGCGCGCTTTTAGCGCAATATAAAAGGGAAAAACGTATTAAAGAAAAATAGATAATAGAGAATCATTTAGAACTTTTAGAAAAACTACAGAGTATTGGAAGATTCAAGAAATATAATTATTTTATAATAATTAATAACATAAATTTTTTATCTATTTCATAAATGGATATTATTTCATTTTATGGTATTAATTTATTATTTGTAAATTTGTAATATAGAAGGTCTCGCGTAAATTATATAAATACGCAGATTAGATCATTTTTAATACTTGTTTAATGATCGTGAAATTTTTATTACTAAAATATGTCTTAAAATACCGAGGTAAGTACCAAGGTTTAGTGGCAACCGACCTTCATTAATACTTATGATAAATAAATAAAAATATTTTGTTTTATTATAAGGCATTTTCACATACGAATATATAATAAAAGACCAAAAAGAAAGAAAAAAAGTTCATTTGTCAATTAAAATGATAGTTGATGTAGAAAAATTAATTTTTCTATTGAACGTAATTGCATAGAAATTATAATTGAAAATATAAATTATGCATTGCGAGTCAATAATAATCGAAAATACGTGAAAATTTATCCACGTCTATTGATGTTAAAGAGTCGGCCGTGTATAAATAATATCCACCATTAGGTTAAAAATTCGTTGATCTTGAATTAATCTTAAGCTTCATCCAAATAATGATATTAAATTTGTATGTACGTAAAGACTCTGCTTATGCGTGAATTAAAATTTTCATGCAATTTTTATTATTTACGTGGATGTAAATGAGTTCCGTGTAATTTTACATTCACTTTATAGATTATCTGTTAAATTTTTAAACATAAATTTTTGTATATCTATGTAGCGATGATATAATTGCATTTTATTAAGTAGATTTCTTGTCTGAAAATTAGTTGCTTAAATGAAAAATTCTGGGCATCATTTTATCCTAGAAACTGTATAGCTGAAATTGTTATTATATATAAACTTGATTTATCGAATTTTCATTGTCGAATTTTCAATTCGATATTTAGATTGCTTACGTAAGGTTACTTATCGAACAATTACGATTAGACTGGATAAATAAATAAAAGATATCGAAGAACGCGTTTCTTTAATGTTACCGTTTAATTGCATTTGGCATAATTATTATTTCATTCTGAAAATCTAAATATTTTAGGCAAATATTAATGAATAATGTTTACAGAAATGCAGAACAACATTATCCAATATGAATTATTAAATTTGCAGGAATATCATTACTTTTAATAATTATGATTAATTTAATAATTTTCAATATATATATATATATATATATATATATATATATATGAATAAAAGGTAAAGATTACGGGCTAAATTATTTATGTATAAGATCACACAAAGTGAAAATATTAATAATTGCAACAACAAAAAGAAACAAAAAATTTTACTTTACTTTGATAAAATAAGCCGAAAATCTGCATATTGACGGAAGTTGCATGGGATAAATTTATAAATTTATGTTCTAAGTCAATTTCATAAAATCTTATCTTTTTCTTTTTAATATTTGTGTTTCTTCCATTCGTATTACTGAAAATCTGACTAATTTTAATCACCGTCGGATATACAAATTTTTCATTGAAATAACACACAATTGAGAACTTTAGTATATTTTAGAATTTGCAATTTTTTCATGGCTAAAAGTCTCGGACCACAGACAAATTTCTTATCTGTTAAGAACAGTTTTAGAAATAAAAAAACCTTTACGATCTTCTTGTTAATGTATTTTCAAGTAAGTTAACATCGCGCATTTAATTTAGTTTAAACTATACTTTATTCTATTGGTAAAACAAACTTATTAATATTATATTTTCTTTAATAAATTATGTAATTGTAGCTGGTGCACTTTAACATAAAAAATAGCTTCAAGAATACCGGAATTTCGGTTAATTTGGTAATTGAAAACCTTTACACGAAATTTTAACAATCGTGTTACATTTTTCATCCTATACTTAAACGTGCTATTAGTATTATAATTTTGAGTAATTTCGCAATATTCGTATTAAGATTATTACTTTTAATGTTATACGTTTTCGTTGTAATTGCATTGACAAGAGTTATATTATCACAAATGAATTCAATTGTTAATGGTAAATAAATCTCGGATTGCATCTGAATTGGCTTTTTAAATATTTTTAAATATGTAGTCTTGTTATTGGAATATTAATAATTATCTGAAAAACGTTTGTGATAAATTTAAAAGCTATGATAGAGCTCCATGACTAAACAAAATGTTAAGGCAACCAATACTTTCTCATATGAAATTCTCAAAAGATTCTCAATACATCGAGTAAAATTAAATTAAAGTCGAAGCCGTCATTAAGATCTTTTCTTCCAAAACAATTACAAAACAACGTGCAAAACAATTCTAAACTAGTATTTTAGCCTTAATAATCTGCCCTAAAGTCTTATAATTATTATACCTTAATAGCTCAAACATACAATACGCTTCAACAGTGTCGGTGAGTTTTGTATTCAGCACAACATGAACATATGTTTTTGTAACGAAATAAATTAATGTAAAATTTAAAATCTCATCCATAGACTTCATTCGTCCTTTTATTTGTTCTCGATTCATCGACCGTTGAAAAATCTTAGCAATATGTCCTCACAACGAGCTCGCGTCCAACCAAAATCCTAGTAAAGACCCTTTCACACCGAAACCATCGGCTTTTCGCGTCCCGAAAGCGCCACGACCTTTCACGCCTTACCATACCTTCGCCCGAGTCCCTCGTCTTCCCTGCCCCTCCCCTCACCCTCCCTTACCCACGTTTTACCATCACCGTATTTTCCGAGCGCGTGCTACTGCAATCACATTAACCCCGGGATGCGAAGTTGCATCGCTGCCCATTATTTAACGTACGGGACAACTGGCGCGGCATACAACACCGCGTACAAGTGCATGGAAAAGTTGAGCAAGATAAACGGGAAAGAGATTTTTTATTGGATTTTGGGTAGGGTCGCTCGCTATACCCGCATTGATTTCTAAACGATCGAGTGCTTTAAATGCTCGGTCTTCCTTTATGATCTATCGCTCTTACTTCACATCCCCATGCCATTCGCGTAAAGGACAATTACAAATTGGCTTTAATTATATATCGAGTGTTGGATTATCGGAATGCTGAGACATTTTATTATGCGCGCTTTTTAAAGATCATTAGGTAGATATTACGCGTTAACCTTGTAACTATCGACTTGAAATTTCTATTCGGCCAATGTTGCGACTAACGGCAGCTAAGGAGTCTAGCTAAGTCTTACTTTATACTTTATCTGCTTTCGTGGATTATACTAGCTCGCTGAAATAAAGCTCGCAGGAGGAAATTCTCGGGGAAAGTGACAGGTTGGAGCTGCGAGGATAATAATAGTCGTCGTAGGGCATCTCTCGATCGATCTTGGCGCATGTAAAAGGAAAAAGGACCGAGAATCGATCGAGTCTCGGAGCCGCTTTCAACAACACCAGCCGCGAAGGGACTTTGCATTCTTCCGTTATTTAAGCGAGGCGACGATCTTTGGGGATAGATTGCCTGGCCCAGCATCTCCTTTATCAACATTAAATTATGCCGGCGCGTAGTCTGGCTCGCGATTACGCAAAATGCCGTGCAATAGTAGCGCAGCTACGAGTTGCCGCGGCCTCCTCCCCACCCTTGAACGATGCATAGCGATCGTAGACATTTGACTCGTTCGTTCGTTCGTTCTTTATTTTTTATCGCCGTGCTCGAAGCAGCCTTTTGTGCTTTTAAACGGACTCCAGGGCACGAAATTCGGAATGGGATTGCCAGTGTAATAACTGGACGGGTGGATACCATTTTTAAAGGTGGATGTGGTGGTTGGGCGGGGTAGGGGGGTGGGGGTGGGGAGGGGGTGGGATTCGTAATGCTTAGCTATTATGAGGAATGCTTGGAACGGGAAAAAATATCTATCACAAATGTTAATCTCATCGAGGCTCTCTTTATACGGTAGTCAGCAAATTTGCAAAACAATTAAAATCAATACGTAAGCCGTGTGCGTTTAAATTTACATATGTAAGCAGAGAATCGTAATATGTAAATTTATCACGTTCAAAAAGTATAATACTTGCCGAGAAATTTATTCGAAAAATGAAATATCGTTAGATCGAGTGCCACCTGAACTTTGGCTAATGTTATGGGAGAAAAAATTGTATTAGTAAGTTAAGATCGCGATTTATGAAATTGCTTCGTTAGCACTAATTGTAGAGCTACAACATTTTAATCGATGATTATGTCGAATAAATTGTCACGAAAAAATATCTATCCCTCTTAGTTAAGCAATACGTGAGAAAAATTACTGCTCAAAGTTATCTTAATCCGTAAAAATTTAAATTAATCTGCCTTAAATGACTGACACTGATCGTAAGTAGCCTGACACGTGATAAAAAAAAAGCATAAGTAGAATAAAAGTTACATCGAATTGCGTTCTAATCCATATTGACATTAGGAATTTTTATTTCAATTAAATAATTAAAAGATACTTCGAATAAATATTAATTAAGCGAAATTCATTAATTATTCTTTATTCATTCCTAAAGTATAACTGGATATTTCAATTGGAATATTTCACTAATAAAACACAAACCTAAATGAATTAAATAAAAATTGAATACGCACACGCTAGGTCACACGCACACACATATTCACACCGTTTATCGGATATCAATGAAAATGCCATATTTGGTTATAATAATTAGTGAATACTTTATGATGAACAGCGTTAGTATTCAAATCCATAAGCAAATAAAGATATAATTAACTTTTACTGTGAATCTGAAAAACTTTCTAATTTTAAAGACAAATCCATTAATAAATAACTCATACGAAATTACTAGTTTCGAAAAATTATATTTAAAATTTCATAAATAACTACATATCGTAAGTAATGAGAGTACAATTTTTCAAAAACATATTTTTTCTTTTCTTTTTTTTATTTTTTCTTTTTTTTTTTCTTTTTCTTTTTGGAACGTCTAACAAAATATATTCTCAAACAAAAAAAAAGAAGATATTATGATGGTTATTCAAACCCGGATATTTTTTACTCAAATATTACATACGATACAGCTATTAATAAGCAATATAAATCTTCACCAGTTAAATATCAATGTCAATTAAGAAAATTTCTAATTATCTTTGCTTAGATTATTTGAACGAATTATCAGAGAGAAAATTTTAATGCCAGAGAATGTTTAATAAAAGATATTTATGAAATTCATTCATGAATTATGCTTGTAATAGAAGCATTGTATCAGAAAAAGTGTTGAAAAAATATTTTATTTTATTATTATTATTATCCCAATGAAAAGATCCATAAAATTAGTTTTAACTTCTTAATATTTTTTCAAATATTAAGACAAATTTATATTTGTAATATAGTCATTTATATATTTTACTTATTAAAAAATTCTCTATTTATCATATTCAAGTTTATAATTTATAATTTTTCATCAACGTTTCGTGCATCCAAATTCTAATAAAAAATAATCTTTTACTACATATATATTTTACGCACACGCACACGTGCGCTTATATATATATATATATATATATATATATATATATATATATCAAATAAATAATTTTCGGAAATGTAAATGTTTTATATAACTTTATTTTCAAGCTGAAAATTAAAGTTACCTTGCAAAAAATACTTTTTAGTACGTAAACGTATTGTTTAAACCGATCCGCTTAAAGCTTTATAAATTGTTTGTATGTGTTAAATTTATAATTTCAAGAATAAAATATTGCTGCTTTTTGTTGTGTATTATAAAAAAAAATATATATATAAGAATGTACGTTGAGTTGAAATTTGGCAATTCAGTTCAATTTAAAAACACTGTAAAGATTTATATTTTCGTATGATGGAAATAGTTGTATAGTGAAAATCGTTTTAATTTCTAAAAACGATATGATAATGTTATCAGCTAGGAGATTATTGCCGGTGGCATGAATTAAAATATGCTTGGATGGCATCGTTCACCAAAAATAAGAGCGAATCGCCAAATATGAAGCTGTGCGAATATATATTTCTTCTTTCAGGTGGAAATGAATGGCATTTGAGTCGATGTGTGTAAATTCATTGGAGGCATTGAATTAAAATCGTTGAAACGAAGCAGGAGCTTGCCGACTCTTTGCACAGCTTCAATTTTCATCCTTTTGATAAAAGAATGAAGAAATACGTACAATCGGTTACACGAAACTCGCCACAAATACATCTGCGTCAACCTATTGTACGGAGAAGCAAACTACTATGAATTTCTAACACCCGAAACCTCGTCTCGTTCCTCCTCACCCCGGACTGGCTTGTTTTCCCGGATACATTCGTATTTGTCTAAATGTTTGCGATCAGAAAGGAAAACCGTAGGCGCTTCTTCTTTTTTACATAATGTCAGAATGTTATATGGGTTGGCTCAAACTACCTGTGACTTGCGAAATAGAAATACAAATTTTCACAATTTTGCACTACAAAACTAAAATTTTTGTGGATTTAGTGTCTGACATTGTGATAAATAATAAATCTTTTATGCCATGCTTTTGACATGCTGTTTCATACATAGACTTTTGGGGTGTTGGTTACCGATATAATAGATAATATTAAACCAAAATTGGCAATAATCTTGCGCGTAACACCGTTTTATGCTAAAATTGCTTAAACCTCGTGAAAATAAAGATATGATTAATATCGAGTAAAGGCAATGCAATGTAAGCAATGTAAATAACAGACTAATTTTCGAATGAAAAGAACGTTATATATTTGATATTCGTATTCTTATTCACGTCCATCCTTACGGCTATTTTCCATTTTTTCAATAGTAAAAGCATTCGCATGAAGTAAGTACCGACATGTTTCATTCTTCTGCAATCCTTTTTCTCCACAAATCGATCCGAGTAATGCACAATCTTTGTGCGTTTGTTAAAAGTGAGGTGCACTGAGGAAGGTGATGGGTGGAGAGGAGGAGGGGGGGGGGAGGGGGGAAGGAGTTGAAGCGAAATAAAGAAATAAATAAAACAAGAAATACATGTAAAGGCAGAAGAACCAAAGATACGAACAATATATGCACGCGCGCATACATATTTGTCTGTTAGTCAAATAAGAAAGTAATATTATATGGCTCAAGGTAATGATTTATGACTAAAAGCGAGCTGGAGAGTTTTGAAATAACTAGTAGTTTAGCAATATCTAAGGGATTATAAAATAAGGTGAAAAGAGCTGCCGAGTCTATCAGCTGTTTCGCTCAAATTTTACCGAATAAGTTTCTCGTAATAAAGCTATCGACTTAATGGACTTTCCCACTCTCGGCTCGCCGATTGTCATTAACTCGGCGCTTAGAATAATTCGGAATTTGGTAGCGTCGTCACGTAGCTATACATCACTCACAATAAAAACTTTGTCCAAAAGCTTTCCTTGAAGAAAAAGAAAAAGAAAGAAGAAAAAAAAAGAAGAAGAAGAAGAAATGGAAAAAAAGATATCGACGATATCGATCTTTACGAGGAAAATATGGGCCCGTGATGGCAGAACAGAAGTATAAAAAAAAGTCGTGCGCTGCGCAAAATTTCAACCGCCGACGGATAGAAAGAATTAGCTGGTGTCGCTAACCATTTTCCGACACCATTAATACCGCAGAGCCTTGGAGCGCATCGCGGAAATGCACTCGCTTTGTTGCCCCGGAGTTCTGGGCGTTGGCGCGGATTTCCACTCGCCCCCGTTTTCTCGCTCGGAGAGCTCGGCAGCTCTCGGCGACGCTCGGTTCTTCGAATTTCGGGGAAGCCGATGTTCCTGACAGCCAGGCCGGCCGTGACGTATCTCGCCCTCGTGCTGAACTCGATTCTCAATTGGAAAAGCGCGCAGACTTGATCGAAAAGCTCTCGAGACTCTCGCGTATTTTCCCCTGTTGCTCATGGATATTACAATTAATACGTATCGTCGTAACCTCGTATCGTCGCCCGGTCCAATGAATTTTAAACGACCATTTTTTATTAAGAGAATTTATTATGGCTCCACAAAGATCCTACCTCCAAACCAAGTAATTTAAATTATTCTTTATGTCGAATGCAAGTATGCCTCGTGTATTTCATGTTGAATATACGTTTTAATGAAAAAACAAAACAAAAAAAACAAAAAAAAACAAAATAATAATAATAATAATAATAATAATAATAATAATAATAATAATATATAAATATAGGTCATACGTGAAATGGAGGTATATGAATGCTTTAATGGCTTCTGATTTTAGAATATACCTATAGACATTTATGGATCCATACACGTATACATATATATGTTGTTTCTACTTTACATTATTGTTATTATTTTATTTTATTTGTTTAACAATAACGTTATGACGACGACAAGATAAAGCTCGTTCTTTTCAGTTACTCGCTTACGCGAAAATGAACGATTAATTACGCGATATTTAATAATTTAATTGTATTTTAAAGTAGAAAAAAAATTATAATTATAATAAACGTTGCAAGTACTGGTTTAGCAAATAACATAAAAGATATTTTATCACGTAATGAGCTAGCAAAAATATAAAAATATTAATGGCAGGAAGCAGAGAATTAAATAAATTTTCATATCAGAAAATTCATTCGAAACATACGATTCTAAGATAAATGAAGACTCAATGTAGAAAAATAAAAATTAGATCGTCCTTAAATTTGAAGTCATGATGTATTATTGCAAAATTCATGACGCGACTTCATCCACTACTACATGTCTCATAAAATGTATTAAAGCATCGTAGGTCCAGTCGTTCGATTATCTTATCTCCTTTATTTCTCAACGATGTGCTTTTTATGTATCGCTTTCCCAGCTTATGGTCGTACTTTAGAGTTATTTTTATAGAGAGCGAGAAAGAGAGAGAGAGAGACCTGGCTGATTTTTCGCTATCGTATTTATATTTTAGTGTATCAACGAGAAGCTGATAACAGGTACAAAAGAAAGTTCTCCTTGTAAAAGTAATGAAAAAAAAAAGGGGAATTTTTTTTTTTTTTTTTTTTTTTTTTTTTTTTTTTGAAAAATACTAATTCGTGTACACAAAATATTTTAAACTTTTGTTTAAAATGCATCGAAATTTAGAACGGCTATTAATAAAACTCCAGAAATATCAAATTCCTGTGTACCTTACCTTTATAGTCCAGCATTAATTGTACAATGGGCGAGCAATAAATTACCAGTATAATTTTTACCAGTGGAATTTATCGATTCGTGTTACTATATACACTTATTGTTTAATTTTGAAAGCATTAAATGTATCGAGTCTTTGGACATTTGGAAGGACATAAGCTCTTTAAATGTGGATTTAACTGTTGTCCTTGGATTAATGACCAGCGGCGTTATTTAAATCGAATTTATTAATGATTGTATATACATTTATTAAACGTATAATTTCAATTTCAAATTATTAATTCGTATGCATTGCGCATTACCAATGACGTTAATACAATGTGAAATATTTATAAGAAAAATCTTCGCACTATATTTATAACCATCGTCAAAAGCTTTATAATTGTTATGTAAGGCATTGTTGCGTATTTGAAATTTGATAACGATATGAATATCTAGGAAATAAAGATAAGAATTTTCTTTCAAGTAAAATACATGTAGCAATGTAATTTTACAATCGGATACTAATAAGGCCTTAAATATTTATCTCTTTTAATGTTATAATTAATTTAATTGCAAATACAGGAAAATATTAGAATTATCGTAGAACGTAGTCGATGAATAAAGACCGTTGCTAAGCATATAACTAGAATTTTATATTAAAATTTTATTTATATGTATCAGCAACAACAACTGCAACAACAACAACAACAACAACAACAACAACAACAACAACAACAACAACAACAACAATGATGATTTGGGATTTTTATCAACACATCATCTATATTAATACTCGGTTAACGTAAATAACATAAATACGCTTGAATTATGCAAGAACTGCATATGCACGCAGACATATCTACCGAAGAGTCATATACAAACGCATGGGAAACCAATGCGCAATGGATATTTGTTTTGTTTTGTTTTGTTTTTTTTTTATTTTTGTTTTTTTTTTTTTCATGCAGTAAAATAATCGTAAGTGTTAGGAGGTGAGCCACGTGAAATGGGGCTAACATCTGTAACATATTAAAAGTCCATTAAAAGCGCGATAAACGCTCGGTATTTGGAGAATTGCAGGCAGCATCACTAGATAATTCATACACAGGCGCGCGCGCGAAGCATTTGATATATTTCATTAGAGCATTGAGGAGACGCAAGGCTTTTGAAATACGTCCAATTATGAAGGGAGAATAGATGCCACATAACATTTTGTAATCTCGTTATCGAATTAATAGTACATTAACCGAATTACTGCTGACACGCCGCTCGGTGAGGCTGATGTGCTCCTACTTCCATCGACTTTCCTATTTTCCTTCTTGTGTTTCGCTATCTCATATCAGCCCTCAGTAACGAGCCCTATAATATCAACATTCAACAACAATGAGATTTCAGGAAAATCGGAAATTATTACGTAATGCTCAATTAAGTTATGCTAAATTTTACGAAGTTTTGCTTCATCCATTAACGTCGCCATACTTTCCCCCCCCCCCATAGATGCATAGCCAAATAATTATTGAAAATAAATTTGATAATAATGTAATATTTGTTAAATGGCTTAACCAATTAATTAAGCCAATAAATATTTCAAAGTGCGCAATTCATTACACTTAGAATTACAGTATTTACAGCTACTGAATATTTGAAAATTAATTTAATTTTATACCAACTATGCCAGGATAGAATACTAATAGAATACTAACCATGGATAATTATTCTTAATTGCATAAATTATGTACTTGGCAAGAGATGAGCAAATCAGCTGAAAGTTAAAATAAAATTAAAATTAAAATTAAAGGCACAGTCTCGTAGATGTGTTAGTCAAGCGGAATTTCTCACCTACTTCTTAATCGCCATCTAATCATTACTTGTATGTTCATGTTAGTCTTTTTTTCTCCGTCTTTCTTAGCTCTGCCTTTATCTTAGCGCCTCTTACCATTCCTGCCATATGCCATTACGACAAAACTTCATTCAAGTATTCCCTTATAATTTAGAATAGCGTCAAGTCGGAGGAGTCCTCGTTAATTTCAATAATGACAATGACGTTGATGCAACGCCGATACATTAGGATCCTTAACGGGACGAACGTGACTCATCTAACTGATCACAAACCCCTTATATTTATATATATTTTCACTTCCAGAGAATTCGATTCTGTTTTTGTAAGCCAATGATCTGAAACTCAAAAACTACGGATAAATTTATTAGTTACGCGATGTATGGAGAAAAGAGACAACAGCATTGTATTTCTCTCGTGAATGCATTAATATTGCCAATAGTAAACACTAAATACGATATTTCAATAGATATATACCAATAATGAAAGATATATTTACAATTTGATTGTAAAAATTAGCATTTTTATTATTAAAAATGAAAACGAAACAACAACAACAACAACAACAACAACAACAACAACAACAACAACAACAACAACAAAACAGAAGAAGAAAAAAAATGAAAGCACTTTTATTCTTATTGTCCAATCATCTTCTGTTGCTTTTCTTTTTATGTTTAATCATCGTTAATGTTTCGACGCGAATTCTATAGATTAAATTACCGAAATACAAATCGCTTAAATACCTATTTCAGCATCCAAAACGTTCCTTGTAATTCTTTCACCGAGATATCAAAAAGTAACATTATACATTGTTCCTAAAACATTTTCCCATGTGAAAATTCGCCAACGAATAATTACGGTACTTTCACAAATTTCCCAGTTTAAACAGCGTTTGAGCCATTATTCTAGCCAAAGCATCCGACAAAAACATTCGTTTACTCAGCCGTCTCTCTTGCTATTCTCTCATTCTCCTCTGCCATTTCCTCCATTTTTCGTTTATCCTTTTTTATTTCTTCCTTCTTTTTTTTATTTATCTTTTTATTTTTTTTTTTTTTTTTTTTTTTTTTTTTTTTTTCTTGTTAACTTATTCTTCATTCTTTTCTCTCGTGTTCGTTTATTCCATGCACCTACGAATCTAAAAAAAAAACTATCCTTTTGCATTCGTACTCATAAATCTGCATAATAAGACACATGGGCTAAGTGTCGCAGGACGTAACGATGCTTTATAGGTGATTGTCATACATCTATCATAAAAATAAATCCTTAAATAAAAAATGTGAAAAAGAGATTTTAACATAATTGAATGGCTTATTCGATAAAGTTGTAATTGTAATTGAATGTATGTCGCGGGTAGACTCGCACGTTCAGTCATTAGATTAGACAAGTATAATTCAATATTTTTAATAATTAAATAATACGTTGCCATGTGCTTTTTAACTAAAATAGTAAAATTACTCTCAATTTCAAACATATCGAATAGTCGTATAATGCCTATAAGTTGCCCATGCCTTTAACCATAATACAGCTTAATATTACTTACAATTACATCGTACAATTACATTGCCATTAATGCAAGCTCATAACACATTTTCCCCGTCTGTGCGACACATTTCCATTCCGACTGACTTGTATATTTAATGGGAAAAAAAAATTCCCCCTAGTATTTTACATAATCTAATACGCGTTAAAAATAATGTGCAATTTTATTGGATGAAAATACAATATTTCACGATAGTGCATTACATTAGGTACCCCAGAAGTTAAGAACGAAGCTAAATTCTCGCGAGATAAGCGTGGATAGAATAACGTCGGAAAAGCAAGTGAAGCAAGCATCGCCGCCTACGGTTGTTGCTTATTTAATCGGCCAGTTCCTCGTGCTCGTCCGCTGACATTTATATAAGCCGCGACGCGTCCTCGCATCACCACGGGAGCGACGGACCAGTTGGAAAGAGAGCCACTAAAAGTTGCGATTGGTGGGGTGAGATGGAGGAGGGTTGTCTCATGCGCCTGGGAATTCTTCGGGAAATACAAGTCGTCGGCATTATGAATTCCTATCGTCGAATTCGGCTGTTTGACATCGGTCAGTGGTAGCTCCAACCGCCGAGTAAGCTCCAACTTAGTATATATTACGCCCTTCTTTAACTCTCGCCCTTAAAACTCCCATTTTCTATCGTTTGTTTATCTTTCAAAAAAAAAAAAAAAAAAAAAAAAAAAAAAAAAAAAAAAAAAAAAAAACCCCCCGCACCCCCCAAAAAAAGGGCG
>NW_011948429.1:3606791-3616856 GCF_000503995.2 Ceratosolen solmsi marchali
ACCCCCCTTTTCTGCCTGTTTGTTTTTTAAAAAAAAAAAAAAAAAAAAAAAAAAAAAAAAAAAAAAAAAAAAAAAATACGCCCGCGTACGCTCAATTAAGAGGGCTCCCATTGATTTGCATATTACTCGCACAAGTTTTGGATTACTACGCGAATCGCTATATTTTTTACGAAGTTTACCGAAGAAAAAACAAAAACAAAAAAAAAAAAAACAAAAAACACAAAATATAAGAACGTAATAAAAAAATAAAAATATATGAAGTAACGTTGCAATTTTATTGATTTAATGGGTAATTTCGGGGGAGTGACAGGTGGACTTGATCTAATAAAATTACTATCATCAACACTGCAGACAATTAAGTACGAATTTTCTATTTACTCGCAAGAACATATATAAATAAGCGAAGTAAATGCAGTAATAAGACATTACGAGATCGCCATGAAATATATAATAATAATGACAATTAAAGCGGCGATTAGAGAAACTAAATCACAATGTTTATGTTTTATGGTTTAAGGATGATAAATAGTATGAGTAAGCTTTAAAGAGACTAGTTAAGCACTAATACTGTCTGTAAATTAACCTTATTTTACAGTTTTACAGTTATAAGGTACTACGAGAGAAGATCTATAATTGTATTATGTGCAAAGAGGATTTTTTTTTTTTTTTGTAATTTCAACGTTCAAATTAAACAAAGAGGACCATTAAAAGATACGTCGTAATAATAAATCCAATGTAAGAGTATATTATAATATTTATTAAATACGGCAATCAATATAAAATAAATATTTTTATTTTGTTTTAGCAAAATGCATAATTACGCGTTGTAATAATCATGCGATGATAATTAAAGTAAGAAAGGGACTAAGAGCAGTAGAAATATGAACTGCGAATTGAAAATTCCGATGAAATTTTCGTTTCAACATTACTGGACTTTACTAATCCATATGCTTGCTTAGCTTCTTGAATTCATGGGAAACGAATGAGAATCCAAATGTCAGGCTAATTCCATATTCTCAGAACCGTCCATCGTTCTACGTATTTTCGTAATGCGGCACAATCCCCCTACCGCCCTCATTCCCAATTTATCTTGGAAATTTTATATTTTATGTCATGCGAAATAGTTATGCTGATGGGGAGGGTCACGGTCGACTTGCCTATTCGTGACTGGAATATCCATAGTAAACACTTGGCGATTCTAATCTGAGGAGTGCAAGAGGGATCGACATGCCGCCAGTGGCCTAATTAACAATACGCTCGAGGTTTATATAGACATGGAAGCGTATTATTATTATTCGCATTCCCATTAGCTTTCACCCTGCACGTATCTCAACACATTCGTTATATGCGCAAACGAGTAATGGAGATGCAAGGTTATATCGGAGCATTAATCGTCTTTGAGGTATGAGCTAATTTGTCAGTCGAATTAGAATTGACTGTTACCGTACTTTCTAGAAAATTCGTATGTAGAGCATCTCAGGGCAGTTCTTGGTAGTTTCGATTTCTGGCTCAATTTTACGTGCGCGCGTGTGTGTGTGTGTGTGGCCTTTGCGCCCTTTGCTCTCCTGATGAGATTTTAAGTTAGTGAGGTAGGTTACTCGCTAGCAAGGACAATTTACGTAGATGCGCTACGAGTTTGCGATACGTAATGTATATAGTAACGCTCCTCGATGTATATGCAAGATTTCGAAGAAGGGAATGCCAAATCAGCTCAGGGCGAACTGCTTTAACACACTTGCTGGTAAAAGAAAAGTGAATTTCAAGTACCGCGATCTCATCTTTGAGGGAGTTTTATCATTTACCGATGCACTTTCATGATGGTAAAGAGAAAACTTTTAAAGGTTCTTGTAATAGATTAATGGAATATTCAAAATTTTATTCCTTAATAACCGACAAACGAATATGTATATATTATTTCTCAACGCGAAGACATAAGGACACGGAGTAATGAATATATTTTTGAATGCGCTACTTTATAAAAACGTAGAGATAGTAAACAAATAAAGAAAAATAGATGTTTTTTTTTTTTTTTTTTTTTTTTTTTTTTTTTTTTCATGCGAAAAAAGTCTATTTGTGTCATATATATATATAGCTCGAGTACAATCGGGAAAGGTTATTTTGCTGAAAATAGGAAGTGAAATTGAACCAACCCCAGTAACATCGAATTTTTTTTCTCAATCAACTTTATTTATTACATTTTCGCTCAGCTGGATTTCTCACGATACTCTCGGTGAACTTTAAAATTTACGAGGTGCGAAGAATCGTAGACATTTAATAAACTCCTTGTCAAATATAGTGATTAGTACTAGCGAGATAATAATTTATTATAATAGTTTATTTGGCTTACAAGTGATAATAAGGTATATGTTAAATTTTTATTTTTTTCAATGAAAAATTTTAAGCGGCTGTTTAAAGTGACATTGGAAGATACAAATTTCAGATTTAAATATTTACCACGAGAATAATTATATACTTGACTTTCAACTTTTGCACTTATATGAGAGAGTTATACGTCATTAAATCATAATCTAATGAATAATTGTGGTGAAAATAATGATATCTTATTTATGTATGAAAAACTGAAAATTTTTTTTTTTTTTTTTTTTTTTTCCTTTAACACATCACTTACGTAAAATAATTAGGCAAATTAGAAGTTATAACTGTAATATAACTCATATTTACTTACGTGAAATAGAACATTCTTCGAACGTAATGATGACTCGACGGTTGCTTTTACCTCACTGATCATATATATTCCTTATACGCATTGTTAAAATAGTTCGATTAATCTCACGTAATCTCATATGCACAAAGAAAATTCATTGTTGTCATATTGAGAATTCAATGTCGAAATGACAAGAGTAGGTGCAATTGACAAAACTTAACGGAAAGTGCTCCGCGGATGCCCGAAATGCACAGCAGCGTATGCATAAGCTGATCGGCTCTATTTTACCATTTCTTTTTTTTTTTTTTTTTCTTTTTTTTTTCTTTTATTTTATTTTATTGCGAGCCGTCCAAATGATCTTTTACGGGGTACGATTTACGCGAGGATAAACTATCCAAACGCGAGAATAGGCGAAAATGAAGATGGGAGGAGGTGAAGCTAGTAGCGGTAGGTGTATGTTAGTACGGATATGCGACCATAAATTTCGAGATAATGATCGCAGTACGTCTACGTCCGCGGAATCTACGTTCAGCTATGGGACCCATAACTTATCCCAACCAGACCACATAGACACATATGCACGCGCGAAGCCATGAGCCTGGCTTCCCTCTCTTTTGCTTCGCCATTCTGCTGATATTGACTTCCCTTTTTGTCCTTCGCGTACTCGTACGTGGCCTCGAGTGCTTCGAGTTAATGTGCGAACGACGCATCTGCGTTTTTGTCATTAATGCTCCCGTTCAATTGCCGATGGTTTTGTAATGGCGTGTACTTTTTGTTCACGGTTTTGCTCGTACCTCGGCAGGTATTGTACGCCCGTGAAAATCTAACGATCTATTTGATTTATAAAGTACTTTTTATTTTTCTAGGCTTTTCAAGCTTGCCAATACTGTATAAGTTTTGCACAAGAGGGAGTTACGATTGCCATCGGTTAAGTAGAGCACGAGAATCGTATTTCATTTGTAAGCATAAATATTCGAATGCACATAAAGTGTAAACTGAATCATGAAGTCAATTTATCTTTGGCTTTTATTCGCGTATCTTTAAAGTTGACAACTGCCTAAGAGCAAGTTGTAAGCTCCGGAGGTCAATGTAAAAAATAAAAAAAAAAAAAAAAAGAAAAGAAAAGAAAAGAAAAAAGAAAAAAGAATGAAAGAAAAAAAAGTGAAAAAATGAAGTTATTTCTTCTTTTTGTACGGAATTTTACGAAATAAAAACTTATATATTCGATATGGTTATTGAAGTTAAAAATTTTATGATTAAAAATCCCTTCAATAAATTGAATTTGGCTAAGTTTATAATACGTATATTCTCGACATTTTTCATTCTTCACTAGTTATTATATATATATATATATATATATATATATATATATATATATATATATACACACACACACACACACACACAATTAAAAAAAAGAAATATTTGAAATTTTTAAGATTTTATAAATGATTTTATCTGATAGAAACATCGAATTTCATGTTTAGTAATAATTTATTAAAATATTTTCAATAAAAATAAACTCATTATCAATGTGTGCGTGAACATCGCCAACGTAATGAAAGATCTCGAGCTATCAACATTTTAGGAAAAAACCACAGTCGGTAGCCGACAACTCGAAAATGCTTTCGACTTACAACAAGGAAGTCTCAAAGTGACGGATAAAGCAAATGGCAGATGCACTACTTACTACTACTACTACTACTACCTATAATGTTGAAAGTTATAGTCGCTAACTTTAGCAATACTAGATACTTATGCAGTTCAAATGACAAAAGTAACTAGTTAATTTAAATTTTACGTTAGATGGTTCGAGAAAAAAATTTGGCTAATATTTTTGCGCGACTTGGATGTCTGATGTAAGTTGGATGAATTACGTCTGGAAAAGGACATTGATTTAATAAACATGTAATACAAACTTTATATTAATAATAGTTTTCGAAAGTCGATTATATAACATTGTTGTATTATCTTAATAAACGTAGGATAAAATATTATCGTTAATCAACATTCAAGCAATTACTTTTATTTTTATTATAAAGATTTTAGGCAAACAGTTTATCGTTTTTCGATTTTAATGACGGCGCTGTTACATCTTTCAAACGTTTTTCACGTTTAAAAACAATTGGGGAAAAAAAAAGTAAAATAAAATTTTGAATTTACTTTTATTATTTAATAATAATCGAGAGAAAATTAATTGCTCATTAACATAAATGGCATTTATAAATAAAATTTAGTGTTTAATATTGTGGCAATGTGCATTGTACGCTTTGACTCTTGTAACATTGTTTTAATTTAGTTGAATTGTTTCCTCATATCTTTATTTGCCATCTTTATTTACTTAATGTATACATATTCGTACTTGGAAATTCTATGCTATATCGATATGTGATTACAAATTAAAATAATATAAAGATATTTTAAAGCCGAGGTAAGCAGAAAAGTCTGTAATAAGACTAATCGACGCGTTAAAAAGCCTCCGCCCGAATAATCTCCGCTCTTGCATTATTAATTCTCTAAAATGCTTATCATTATCTTTATTTATCTTTAGTTTTGTTGAAAAGATGCAACAAGTAAAGGATCACTGCTTACAGATAATACGAAAGCGCTTGTAATACTTATAATAGTCGGTACATGACCAAAGTAGCATAACATTGGCATGTGCCACTCGCATGATTTGTTTAGATTTCATTTAACAAGTTCGACTTTATTTGCCTACTTGCGCGACAATCATTTCAATATCCATCTCATTTGTTGTAAAACTGGCTATGATGGCACATAAAGGCATACGTGGAAACGAAAATACTTTTAACGAAAGTACCGCAGAATTCAGAAAGAATTATGTAAATGAAGATAGACGAATTAAGACAATGTTTTCTTTGCTTCGACATACGAGATTTTACATGCGTTTATTTACATTTTATCATTGCTCATTCATTTATATTCATAATATTATTATTTAACTGTTTACTATTTAATGTTTGTTCAAATGAGATATTACTAGCAAAAATATCATTACTAATAGTCTATTTAATATATATAAAAATAGTTAATGTCAATGTTTCAACTTAATACGTCATTTATCATATGATTATTTCATAAATAATTGCTTTGAAATCTAGAAGAATTTAATAAAAAAAAAAAAAAAAAAAAAAAAAAAAAATAATAAAAAAAAAAAATTCTTTTATTCTATATCTTTATGAAAAATAATCCCCATCACCCTTTCCCGGTCCCTTAGTCAAGCTTAAATTTTCTACTAATAATAGGAAAAGTTACTTCCTATGCGTATTAACTTATACTTGTCTAATAGTTTTATAGCTGCGATATAATAAGCTATCGTGTTACTTTGGGTTTTACATATTTTCCGTTGTCACATAATAAAGAGGTTGATAAAGTTTAAAAGCCGAATTACTTGACAGATATTTGATAATATATTTAAGTTGAATATCTTGCAAATATTAGCAAATCGAGTTATGGGAGCGTAATCAAGAATTAGTATTAACCAATGCGCTTCGTATCAACAGTTCGGCCGGACAGTAGAATTTACTTTCAAAGGATCTCGTAATGTATTTTCTATTAGTTTAACAAACTTTCATCGTAAATTGATGAATAAAACTGGATAAAATTTTACTTCAAACTGTTATAAAGTGTTCGCTTGCTTTTAAAAATTTAAATATTCTTTTAAAATTATAAAGGAATTGGAACATGTCATTAATAATAGAAAAGCTAAAAGTTTTATATGGAGCATTTGAATGAGCTGATGAGGTTTAATAAATAAATTCTAAAAGTGAATAATAAAATAAACGAAATTTAATACTATTACCGTGTCAATGTAAATACAAGTGACTATTATAGAAAAGAATATACAAAGGAAGCAAATAAAAGAACAAAAAAAATGCGAAAGTCTTTATCTATTGCCATACAAGTGTAAGCGCTTTCAAGAGTTAGAACAAATACGATTGGCTTCCTTTACGCATTTTTTTTTCTTTCTTCTTCCGTTTTTTGTTTCATTCTATTTATTTTTTTTTTCTATTTCGACAATACGGTCTGTACAGGCCGATAGAGAAGTTTTCGACTCAATATGAAGTGTTCGTACTTTCACCCCTCAAAAAGCTCTCCCAATTCTTCTCTCTCTTCTCCCAGACATACATAAAATTCTCTGTCGGCCGTTTCAATTCTATCGTTTAAAATTCCTTTCTCTTTTCCGTATCCTTTCTCTTTTTACATTAATACTTTGTTCGTTTTGTTACACTTCTTCGAACAACGGAAATGTTACGACAACGTAGTCTTTTAAGGTAAATGGAATTTTTCTCTTTAGGCGGAATTTTCATCTAAATGTCATAAATTTTTGTCTTTGAGAGAATGACGTATGAATTTGTCAAGTTTTTATGTTGAATGCTAGCCGGCATTGGAAGCTCCTGTGATGGATAATTCATAATTTTATCCTACATGAGTTATATAACCTTTCCCGATTTTGAATCACGGATATTTATATTTATAGAACTGATTCGAATTGGCTATTTTCGCAGCAGCCGAAGACTGACATTAAACGGCAACTCCACCATTAAAGCAATAACATCTTTTGATAAGAACTTTCACCCCTTACACCATTATCTGTCCCATCTAATTGAATAATATCATGAAAGCTTTATTAATTGATTATTAATACCGCGAGTCAAAATGCTTATGCGATACTGAAATATTACTTTTGTTTGTTTTATCGAATGTGCATGCCGAGTTGCGCGATCGAATTTCATCTTCAGCATTAAAATCACATTTATAGAGAAAGAGAACTTAGAGCAGAAACTACCTTATAGTCAAACTAATATAATCTAAATTTCTACAATTTATACAATTAACCAACCTATAGATATCTTCATTGGGCTTGTGAAAGCATCGTTTGATTTGAAAATAAGAAATGATACCGATGAACAGAAAAAGAAATTTAAAAAAAAAAGAAAAAAAAAAGAAAAAAAAATGCGATGATAATAGAAAAAGTCCTTGAACGTAAAAGCCATTACCACATCCATACCTGTCATTTCCTCCAGATAAATAATCTCTCTCTCTCTCTCTCTCTCTCTCTCTCTCTCTCTCTCTCTCTCTATCCAGTTCAAATGGCCGACGCAATGGCGCGTCACGTTTGACACATCATCGAAATGAGCATACAAGCAATGATGAATTAACAGCGATATTCTATCGGAGACAAAATCGAGCCGAGAACCTCTGGCTCCTGTCCAGCATATCCTAGAAAATGCAAATTCAATTAACCGGAAAGCCTGAGATAACCACGCGTACTCTCTCATTTCTTTGCTCCTCATTCTTTAATGTCGCTTCCTACAATGTACGGATTAGACTTTACGAATTGCATGGAATTGCACTCAATGGTTATGATTAAAATTTTTTATGTTCCGAGTCGTATGAAGGAACAGCTAAATCGATAATCAGCGCGTTTTTCCGTACGATGAGCTCTTTATTTATAAAATATTTCATTCCACGAATCGAATAATTTACAGTAATTTCATTGCTTTTTTTTTTTTTTAATTTTTTTATTTGTTAATTTGTTGTAAATTTTATTGTAAATTTTGAATATAGGATTGATGATTTAGTAAGAAAATATTAAAAATTTTGTTGAAAATTGTTAATATATTTTTGACATTTATTTTGAAATATGCAATATTGCATACTATTTGAATGGATATTTACTTCCTAACTAAACATATCTAATAAACATTTAAAGCTAAATTATAAAATGAAGGAAGTAGTTAATTCAGATCGTATATCAAATAGTTTAATAGTATATCAACGAGATGCTTCATCAAGCATGTTTATTATGTAAAGTAAGTAAATTACATTAAATTCAAACGAAACCTTTCACTTACTCCACCATCGATTAATGACCGCATTAATGACAAAACCGCAACAAGATTTTCATAATCCCATGCTGTTACATATCTGCGCACATACATAAACTCGAAATTATCACGTGACATGGAACATTATTCTAATTTATACATTGACAACTGTTTTATTATTAACGAAAAGCAAAAAATTGATTTTCACGAGCGTTGAGTAATATAAAACAAACAAAAAAAAAAAAAAAAAAAAAAAATTTGCCTCCCGAGAAAAGCGTATTAACTATACGTGCCTTCTGCTAACTCTACATGCATAAGTGATGTGTATATGGGATTCGGTTGATGTAGGAAATTAATGACGAGCATTTCGTTGATAGGAAAACAGTCATACTTTTATGCATTAGATACCAAAGTCAAATGCCATAGCGTAACCATAAAATGCAAGGATTTCAAAAAGGAGACTTATGAGAATTTGAAGCATGGATCGAGCGACTTGGAGATATTCAGATTTTTCGTACTGCGGATATTTTCAACATGCCACGATGATATTTAAATGACAGTTATATTATAATGAGATCTGTATTATCTGTTATTTCGTACTGTTGGTCAAAGTGCTCTGGAGGAAATTTTATTAAAAATATTTAATAAAAAATTAATTAAGTTTTTTTTTTTAATAATGATGAAACAGTATTGGAAAGCTATCGTTTAAGAGATTTGACATTGTTTATCTCTTCCAATCAATCGAAGGACACCGACTTATGATTAAAAAAATTATCATTTTCATTCTTCTACATTTGCATAAATATAGCCTAATGATTCTTTTTATTTCAATTTATTACAATAAATATCTCATATGAGAAAACCTTTTAAATATTAGATAAATATAAAATTGTATATAATTTTTTTAAAGAGTAATGGAGATTTCTAAAATTGTTAGGAAAAATCTAAATAAATTCTAATAACATCTTAAGCAGCTGAAAAATCAATTGAAATATATAGTTGCGAATAATAGAGTGAAACAAATTAAATAATTCTCCCTTTCTATCTCGAGAAAAGGAATCAGAAATTCCTTCGTAAGAAATATATCTTCGGCTTGACTAATGTAGTATTACGAATTTCAATATTTCAAGTTCAAGTCGATGTGTATAGATATTCAATGTATTCGGCTTACATAAATGTTGCAAAATATTCTGGCTGAGCTAATTAACATAACAAAAATTTCCAAGATCACTATTCTTTTCCCTCTATGGCGACACAAATTAACGCGACAAAATAGATTATTCCAATACGTTATCTATTCATGATTTTACATTAAAATTGTAACGCTCAAAAGACTTGCTCTAGCAATATCTGATTTTGAGAATCAAAGGATCGATAGTAACTACTAAAATCTCATTAATAACTTCTAAGTTACGGTAAATGCGTATTCTAAGTAGGAGAAGTTCGCGTGGGATCGCCTACTCACAGTTACAAATCGCATCTGTAACGACGACGACGACGACGAAAACGACGACGACGACGACGAAAACGACGACGACGACGACGACG
>NW_011948429.1:3616877-3633121 GCF_000503995.2 Ceratosolen solmsi marchali
CCACGACGGCGACGACGACGACGACGACGACGACGACGACGACGACGACGATGGCCATTCCCACACCCTCCAGCATCAAGTGTAAACGGACGACTCTCGTTACGGACGAAGGGTAGTCGAGCACAAATGACAGAGTGAGAGAGAGTGAGAGAGAGTGAGAGAGAGTGAGAGAGAGAGAGAGAGAGAGAGAGAGAGAGAGCCAGTGATCTCCAGCCTGGAATATTGCCCCAAAGGACGAGGTCGGTCGGTCGCTCGGCCGGTCAGTCAGCCGCTCTAGGCTAGCCGCGTTTGAAGCCAAAGCGACATTCCGACCGTGTCCAGGACAAATCCCCCATAGAGCCGGGAAACCGCGCGACGAGATCCAAATGGGGAGATTTGCGCTGGATCGATGCCAAGTAGTCTCACCCTCCCACCTCATATTTGCATTTGCGAGCGCAGCTTCAGCACGGGGGTGTAACGGTCCAGTGTAGGTGATTGCATCGAGCGCTGGGTGGGGAGAGGCACGGAAGTAATGTTTGATCGATGTCAGCGCGGCTCACGTGGATTATCCCGCTGTTGCGCTTTCGCTTCTTTCCTTCCTTTCGTTTAGCCCCGCGGGATGGCGGGCAAATATTGCTGCCGTGAATTGCGGCTGCAGTGGATGATTTAGTTTGATCAATTTTCCCAAATGTTTGTCTCCGATCGTTAAGTTTGGCATACCTGGATTTGTGCTTATTTGGTGTCTTATATTAAGGATTATGACAATCGCGACGTTCATGAGCGTAGTAACTATGTTTTCAAACGTATACACGGGCAATTTAAGTGAAAAGCTATTTTTTTTTATTATTTATTAATCCCCAAGCGGTGTCGTTCTTATTGGACGCTATGAGAAACTTTGTAAATTATACTATTAACATAATTTGAATTTTTTTGCTAAATGAATTGAAGTAAATGAAGGATTAAGTAGATATAAGCTAATTGTATCTCGTTGGTTTGGTATTATTATTTGAAAAAAAAAAAAGGAATGGTTGATTTAAAAATTCTGAAAAATTAGTCGTCACCGACATATTACAGCTCCTCTATCTCATTTCTTACATAAATTTCTTTAACTAATGTGTTTAAAAACAAAAATGATAGTCTTCAGTTTTTATGACAAGGTTATAAAGTTATAAACTTTATAAAGGGCTTTATCGACGAAATGATTGAAAATTATATCGAATTATATCGAATTATATCGTAAAGGAAGATAAAATTCTCTGGCTACTATTGAATATGTGGAAATGGAAAAAATTCTTTTATTAAACAAGTACGTAATGAAGCTACGAAATCGAGTCTTTAATAATACTCGTATAAAGTCATTTTAATCATCGCTGCACATTGAACTACTCGAGTTATCGAAATGAAATGACAATAATATGACAAAATTACGAATGGCTAATTGCGCGGCCCTAGAGTAATAAATTTTAATTTATAATAAAATCGAATGCTATATGGCATAATATATATATATATATATATATATATATATATATATTGTTGTGTATATTGATATATTGAAAGTTAACGATAATTTCACAATTAGAGATTATATTATCTTAAAGTAAATTACCAATACATTAGGATTTAGAAGAAGATAAGGTGATTGATGCAATGTCGGTTCGGTTGGTGAGTAATCAATGTCCGTTTTGTAAAAATCTATTCTTCCAATCAAGTCCACAGCGAAGATAATCAAAGCTCCACCAAAGTAATACATCGCTGCTTCATCATCGCAGTACATGTGATATTTATTTTCAAGGCTGGCGGTACCGCAAAAATTACAAACGATAGAATCGGAGGCAAATGGCAGAGTATAGAGCAGAACTATGGGAGAGGATAGAATGACGGATGCAGTCATACAAAATAGCTCTGGCTCCCGTCGTTGCGTACACGCTTGATTTGGATTGGCTAAGTAAACGTAAAATGCACTAGCTTCGAAGTATTTGTGCATGATGATGTTGCGGGGAATGGGTCGTGGGTGAAGGGCTTGGAAACGCGAGCGGATGCTGCGGTCGCATTTGTGGAGTTGCCGCACCTCTATGCCGGAATGGGATTTCGGAGCAGATTAATCTGCCCGACGCGGACTCTAACACCAAGTCAACCAACATTTCAACGCATTGTATTGGCTAAAGATATTGGTTATTGAGATAACCTTAGATATGCCTTGCGTTATGCGATCGATTTGGAAAACGCGACACTGCATTCAGTGGCACGAGATTTTATCTTGAGAGCTGTTAGGTTTCGTGCATTATAGAAGTTGTCATTGGGTGCAGATTTTTATCCAATAATAAAAGTAATTCTTTGGTAGGAAAAAAATTTTAAGTCCATTGGGTTTTCGGTTTATGTACTCTATAGTTATAATAAAAAGGACTGTAATAAAAAGGACTATAAATTTTTCTTTCATTACTTTTTTTTTTTCTTTTACAATTTCGATCATGTATGTAAACGAATCAAATAATTAATTTGCATTTAAAAGTAACGATACAACAGATATTCAAATATAAATTACACTATGTCACCTACAATTACTGAGATTAAAAATAAAAATTACAACATAACATACATACTGACATGTACACACAAATATATATATATATATATATATATATATAGTTCAAATTATTATTAAAACAGTTTTTGTAGAATAAAGAATGAAAGTAGTTAAAACTGCAAAAACTCAATCGATTTTGCTTTTCAACCACTGCTAACTTCAATTCTGAAATGTACAAATTAAAAACTAACTGACTGCGTAAAAACAATATATATATATATATATATATATATTCGATTAATTATATTTCTATTTAGAAAAACTATTACGATATTTTATTGTATAAAAATATTTTTAATATTATTTTCAATAACGCATTATCTATAGTTGAAATTTTTCACTTCAATTGAATGCAAAATACGTTATGCATAGAATAAATAACTTATATATACTTTATTAAAAATTTTGTAAGCATTCGACGAAGAGTAGCATGGAATTTATTTATTAGACCTTCTATAAAGAGTCGATTTTGAAAATTAAGCATTTGTTGATTATATTGTCGATATAATACGTATGAACATAGAAAGTTGTACATTATACTCCTTTTCAAATAAATCACATCTATATATATATATATATATATATATATATATATATATATATATATATATATACAAATATACCACACTCCCACACTGCAAACTTACTTTGTATACAATTAAATTAATTAAGACAAATAAAGGCATCATGTTAAAAGATAACGTATAGTCAAAAATTGTAAAACCTTAAGAAATTGTAGTTATATGCGAATCTTCAATAAGTGACTTTTCAACTTTATAAGGGTACAAGCGAAGGTGAAAATTAAGGTGCTTACCACCAATTAGTACTTTGAGTTAAAAGATACTTAATTCGGTTTTGTTAATTGTACAAGCAAAAGCTATTCAGTAGCTCAGTCTCCGAATATATATTTTATGTTTCCAAACTCTTGTTATCCTTGCCTTTTTCTTATTCCTTTTTTTCCCATCCATCCAATAATCCACTCGTTTTTCTTTATCGTAAGTAAATTTCATTATGTTTGGCTATATATTCATATTCGTTTCCCTATGTGAATGGCGAGAATACAAGAAGCAGAGAGTAAGAGAGATACGGGAACGATTTCAATTGATATAAATATAAGAAAAATTAGTTCGTGATAAGGCGTACATTGAATATACTTGAATCATTATTTTATATAAAAAAAATTTTTAATTTACAATAACTTTGTGTTACATAATTTGGGATAATTATTATTATATAATACAATGGTGAAAAAATAATTAATAAATTTCATTAAGTAATCGAATAAATCTTGAATTAAATAATACAAAAATAAATGATAATATATTTTTTCTCTACTATATACTATACGCTTTATTGATATAAACTTTTTTATTAAATTTTATTAAAGTTTTACGTGTATTATTATAAAACAAAAATTTTATTTGCATTCGTATTATAAAGTAATAAAGAATTTCAATATAATAATAATACAAAAAAAAGAAAAAAAAAAAAAAATTAATATAACAGTGCGACACTTAATTAATATAAATGTTTGGAAAAAAAATAGGTTAAATAGCTTATATCATATGTTTTTAACTTTAGTTTTTAAGCTTTATGATTTTAATGCGTTAAATTAGCAAAATTAGAAAAATTTTCTACCAATTTTCGTCTCCTGGGTAATAATTTTTAAAAATGAATTATACTTTACACATACAATGTGCCATTAAATAGGATATTTAATTACTTAAAGCAGAACTTTCCAGCACATTTTATTCTAATTGAATTGATTAAGGGTTATCAATCTGTCCTATCCAATTTTTTCTATTTTCCACAGTTTTACAACATTTTTCCCGGTATTTCTTTTAATTTTCTTAAGCGAATGTTATATATATATATATATATATATATATATATATATAGAAAAGTTTGCATAATGTAATTAATTAAATGTTTTAATTTTCAATTATTTCATAGAAAGTTTTCTGGATTTATTAAAATCGAAAAAAAAAGAATTATTACAATGAACTGTCTCTGATAAGCTTTTTCAATATCTCATTAAATAGATTTAAAGATGTAATTGAATGAAATAGCTTATTATCAGCTAGCGATCTTGGATATTTGATTATTGTGCAGATAAAAATTAATATCCCCTATTATTATTATTATTATTATTATTATTATTATTATTATATGTATATATAACACGCAGGCACCCACACATAAAGTATATTAGCAAACAGAGTTTTTGCAATTTATTAAGACCAATTTTGATTTGATTATCTGAATTAACGATTTGTAGTATTGGAGGTAGAGTGAAGCTGAAATAAAAGTGTGGCGAATGATTTAATAAATTTGAGCACGTTTTAAAGCTCGATATTACGAAAGCCGTTAGAGACACATTTACCACATATCTGCCATCTGCTCGTTATTTTCTGCATGTTAGGGCAGTTATTACGCTTAATTAGACAAGCAATAGTGAGCACACTGAAGAGAAGAGGATACCATTGATCGAGATAAAAAATAGTCATATTAGTCGTGTCAACGGCTAATTAGGATCACCACGTGATGTGCGGCTTCAGCTCGCTCTGAAAAAACTTGGTCCAGCCAATTACTCGCCGTTCCGGTGCACATCCGCGCCCGCGCCCCGTTGTCAATGCTTAATACATGGTCTTTAAATATTGTAGTTGGGATTTTATTGTTTTTTTTTTTCTTTTTTTTTTTACAAAAGTCTTTTATGTTAAAACCTTTCGGAATGCGCTATAAATTTTATAAAGAATTTATTATTGCAACAAGGTGGATCACAATTTGCCTAGGCACATGCACTCTATGATCGTTAATTTACTCGTCTAGCTGCTCTTTTTTTTTTTTTTTTTTTAATTTGTTAATCGATAAAGTTTTGTATTTTTCTATCCATGTAGTCTGCGTGTTAGTGTAGCAAATTCTGTGCAACGATTATCTCTAGTAACTCGAATATTAAATATATTCGAATACAAATATAAAAGTCTTTCAAGTATTTTTAAGCACCAAAGCCAACAAAGTGTTTACAACTTTAGATTTCAGATAAAAATATAATTATGTCATCGTTTATTGAATTTAATAAACGTAATTTGCACTGAAATATTGATATTTTTAATACATTGTATCAATGCAATAATGATCGAGAGACATAATTCAATAATCAAATTATTCGAAGGTGATATTTAAATATCTAAATGACTTGTAGTCTAATCTAAGCTCAAAGAATAAAGTTTCTTCAATATCATTCTACATTTATTTCATCGACGCATTATTTCTCATTGATAACTTTAAATGATTTATTTAGCTGTATATTTGAGAATATTTTGACATATTTTTCGTTTTAGTTAATTCGATATATTTTTTAATGAATTTTTTAATATATTTTTTATATTTGGTAAATTTACATCACGAACGCTCCTCTAAAATGAATAAATATAATTCATTGCTTTATAAGGAAAATATTCATTCTATCATTGATATTGGATAAAAGGCTTTACATGTACGGATAAAATACCTTTTTTCTTTTCTTTTCTTTTCTTTTTAAATTATGATTAATGGTAACATAAAGTCTTTTAGAAGTACATTAAACCTCCAGCTGATAATATAAGACATAGTCATAAAATTATACTTGGAGAGAAATTTTTATTATTGTATATATATTTTTCAATCCAATATGTAGCGCATCTCAAAGGAAGGAAATGAAACAATTAAATAATAGATGTCGCTGAAGAAATTTCTTTCCCACAGTATAACGATAATAATTAATCGTAATATGCTTTATGATTGAAAAATTTTCAGACTAAAATGATTTCAATGTGCATAGTCAAATAAAAATTGAAAACAAACGTAAGATAATATCATTCGCTTATAACATCAAATTCGAAATTAATGATCGAAATCTTATCCACGTGAAATATCCATATTGGATAATTATTAATATTTGAGTCTTCTTGGATTGATGTAAGTAAGCAAATGGATTTGTTCATTGAAATTAAGTAATAGATTCAATAATTTGATAATTGTTTATTATTCAATTAAAATCTCTATTTGTATTGATGTTAATTAAAAAGCTGCATTTGATAATTTTATATCGTATCCAATTGAGAAATACAAACATTAGAAAAAAAGTTCGTTTAATATTTATGATTATTTACAAACAATTTTTAAATATAATTTATATTTTGTTTACATAAGTTTTTTGTTAATTTTTTGGAAATCTGTTCCAAATTAAAATCTTCTTTCAAAATAAAAATATATATTGGATAATTATTTATCAGATGAAAATTGTTTGAAATTTTTTGTTATCAAATTTACTTACGCCAGCACTGTCAATATATATTATAAATATTACATTTATATTCTAATAATAATCAATATCGATAAATATTTTGTTGTATTTAAGTAAAAGTCTAAATGCTTTTCTCGTAAATAAATTATTCTCTTATAAATTTACTGTTATAAATCTTAGTCTGCAAAAACAGCTTAGAGCATTTCAAACATAAAGTTAATGGAGATTGTTATATATAATAAGTAATTGACCCCCTGAACCTCGAAAAGATTGAAAAACTCCAAGGACTAAATAGTACGTCCTGTATGTTTAACGATAAATCAAGCATTTAAACGTAAATTCGACGTTTCGCAGATGCAAGACCGATTACAGTAATTTCCATCTGCGAGCAAAGTAGGGAAGGTAATTTTTTGAGCGATGATTATTATTTTCTTTCTGGGTCATAGATTCCGTAGCGTCGATTGGAGATAGAATGTGACGAAAGAAGATAATTCATTCATTACATCGACAAGTTCAGTCCAATTGGACTCACGGGCGTCTTGTAAGTGATAGGCTATGCATTTTGGCGAATAATACGCTACGCAACAATTCGGATTTTCCTAAATGAAAAGCTCCGATTTCAAAACGTGACAGGAATTTCGGTCGATTTCCCTGACGCACGGCATCTCAATTAAGTGCGTGAGCCGATTGAGTAACGTCGCAAGCTCACCTAAAACCATTAACCTTGGATTGACCTTGCTGATCGCTTTTTCACTCGGCACTCTCGTTCTATTTTTCCCTCGAGGATCGAACGATTTCTCAAATAGCGTTAGTCAAGCTGTCGCGAAGATCGTTTCACTCTCTAATTTATAGCTCGCCATCTCCAACTGTCCAACTGATAATAAACGACATTATATTGTATAAATGTAACAGGAAGAATTATTAAAAATCAAGAATAATTTTCCCAAAGTATTCTCTCGAAATAATACCAAGAATATAGTATGATAATAACGAAATTGCTATTTTAAATCCTTCGTCTGACTGACGTACACTTTTACTTCATGAAATGACAAGAATTTTAAATTCCTAAGTAAGAAAGCTGTTTTAGTTGTGATTATTGTACAAATCTTAAATACTGTTAAAATTTTTAAAAATATGTATTGTTTACTCCTATATATATATATATATATATATATATATATATATATATATATATATATGTATATATATATATTAAAATTCCGTATAATTTTATAAGTTAGTGACACAGTGTTACTTGGGAGTCAAAGGTTTTATTTTTTTTTTTTGGTTTTTTTTGTTTGTTTTTTGTTTTTTTTTTGTTGTTGTTGTTTATAAACAATTTCATTTGGAATGGAATTTTTTTTATTTTTGTTTTAATGTGAAATTTTAATCGTATGATCGATTAATTAGACCTTGTCGGTGAGAAACATAAGAAAATATTTTTTTTCTTTTAAATATTATAATCGCAAAATTTACTATTTCTTCCTCGTGATGGTACTAACGCACATAATTTTTATTTTTCAGGTAAGCATCTCTACTTTGCTTCTTCTCCCATTAAATATCATATGACAACTATTTTTAATGGAGTCTTGTAAGTTCACCTTAAGCCATAATTTCTTTAATGTATTTAGCATTTGGTCCGTGTAAGATATTATTTTAATCGTAAAAAGAATATCAACTCGTATTCATAATTGTAATAGAACGATGTCGACGATCAGTATTTTCCCACGAAACTTGCGATAATGTTCTTCTCACTCTCGAGATAATATAAGTGATAAATCCTTAATAATGAAAAGAACGTCACGGTGGCTATAAAGGACGTAGTTATAAATTATAACTTACTGGCTTCTTGTGAATATATCGGTAGGCAATCATTGGGGTAAAATTAGCAGGATATTCAGAAATCGTGATAAGATCTCTAGGAAAAAATCAAACGATCGTACAAGTGGGACAGTCGCTGATTCATCGAAGAAGAGACAACGCTGGATCCAAAAGTCGTTGATGGTGGATGGGGGAGGGGGAGGGAGTGACCGCTTTGGTAAGAGAAGCGACATAAAAAGCATAAGGACAGGTAGGAGAGAGAGAGAGAGAGAGAGAGAGAGAGAGAGAGAGAGGACGGAAGGACCGTAGACTCGCGCGTATGAGTGCGGCAACGCAAGCGCACTGAATATCCGCGGCTCCCTCCAAAGCTCCTCGGTGCCGCCGACGCCGCCCGGCGCTATTTTCCAGCACTGGCCGTGGGAATCGGGGGCTGACACCCTATCGGGCCGAAATCGTGAGGCTCAGTCGCGTCTCGCCCTCGTGCCTCGTGAGAAGCTTCGCGGCGCCAAAGCCCGGCGAGACGCGCTCGACTTAACCTTGTGCCGTGGTGAAGTGCGCGTATGTTGCTGTGGCTCGGGATTGGGAAGTGCGGGGGTCGTTGGATGAGAGGTGTCGGGTGTGGTTGGTTACGGGGCTAATCGGGTGGTGCGAGGGCCGTCGATGATCGCGAAGGGATGATGGGATGGTGCCGCGATAATGAGTTAGTGCGGGTATCGCTCGGCTACCTCGCTGATGCACGAGCGAGAAGCTGATGGAGAGTCGGGAAGAGTCCGTGGAGATTATTGTCGAGTGTCAAGGATTTAGTGTAGCACAACGAGCGTCGTTTGTCTCATAAATCCAAAATTATACCGAACGATCGTTTTATTTGCATCGCACCTTCGTCTTATTTTCCTTTTAACGAATGCATAATGTTTGTCGAAGAGTTAACGTTGATTTATTGAAACGAGACGATATATAGTTGCATCGTAAGAAGGTATTTCGATTTTTTTGCGAATGAATTGTTTTGAGATAGGTATTTTGCTTGCGATAATCGTTGTGGAATGATTTTATCGATAAGATGGATTAAGATGCATAAAGCTTGGATGGGAAAATAATTCAATCTCACATTTTAGTTCAAATATCTTGCATTTCACGTGCATCAATTTTGAAAAACAAATGGCAAATAGAGATTAAAAATTCTTATTTTGCCGCACCTGGTTGTCAATTTCAAATTGCCCCGACTCGATATTTATTTTCTATTTAAGCCTATTGTCGAAGCTCCGACAATGATGATACAGACAATTATGATGAGAAACGTTCTCTAGTGTCGGTTTTTGTTAGCTTAACGAATTTTCTAAAATGCAATTTCGCCCTTAATCATATTTTCATTTTACGGTTATAATCTTCGCAAAGATTTGAAATACTATTTCACTTTTTTTTTTGAACGCCAAATAACGTTGATATACCACTTAAATGATTATTGTTTCATTCAGTAAAAGAAAATTATCAACTTGCTATTACGTTAATTGATAATTCATGAAAAATCATTAAGAATTGCGTAAAAGCTTTATTTTATAGCTCGTATGGTACATTTTACATATTTCAAATAGATGTTTCTGTCAGCATATGACTGTTTTTGTAATTCTGAACATATTATCAAATGTAAAAATACTGTTAAATTAAATTCTATATAATGTAGACTTTATGAAATTTTTGTAACAAAACTTTTAATTAAAAGATAACTGAACTTTTAGTTCTTGAAATTATATTATTTTGTGATTAATATGCATACTTAGTGAAAGAAAACTCACGAAATTACCATAGAAAATAGAAAATAATTATTATTTCGTTGCAGTGAAATCGAATGATTTCTAAAATTTTGCTCGTATCTTAAAATGCAAGGAAATGTTTATTTTTCCTTGCAATTCCATCGACTTTTTTTTCTCTATTTTCTTTTTTCTTTTATTTTTTTAGAAAAAAACGAAATTTCTCTAGTAGAGAGAAGCTATTTTCAGCTTCTAATACATAACACGGAGATTGCAATTAATGTACTAAAATTATCGGATCCTTTTTGCGAATAGCTAAAAATATTATATTTATTATAAAAATGTGACTTTTAATTGTTGTTATATGAATTGAATGAAACGATTTTGAAATAAAATAAATTTTCACATTTTTAAACTTAAAATTGGAACTGAATTTCGTCTTTTAAGAATCAGAACAAGTGCTTCATAAAGTTTCTACTATTTCGCGAAGAATTTCAATTTGTCAGCTATCAAACGTGATATCTATATATTTTCCCATTTATAGGATAATGAATACTTATTTAATAAATGTGCCTATTTATGATTATAAGAATGTAAAATAATAATTATTCTCTCGTGCTATCGATAATTCTTCCAATGAAATTTAAGGAATGTGTAGAAGAATAAGTTTCTATTAAACAAATAATTGTCTCATCGATAGTCCGAACTATTAATTCGTTATGAAAAAAATTAATTCACAATAATAAAACAGTTCTATTTGAAATTACAGGTAGTAAAAAAATATATACTTTAAGCAGCATATTTTTGGTCAAATACTTTTTTAAGTGATTCATAAAAATTTTCACTCGCTCACCTAGTTTATTTCTTACTAAATACCAATCCTCTATCTAAGTAAAAAGAGACAGAACTTTATTAAAAAATCTCTAAGTATAATAAAAAAAATGTTTCTAATCAATCAAACTTGTTATATCACTTTCTACAGTATAAAACACCCGAATCAATAAAGCTATCGATAATATAGAATAGAAAGAAATTGAGGAGAGAGAAACTTTTTCACTCTAGCAACACGCGTATATGCACAGGCTTCACATTCACAGGAGCGAAAAGACAAAAGATATACGAAATCAGAGGACGTAAAAGCTCTCATTGCAATCTATTCTTGAAAGCCTGCACTGTAATGAATCGAAAGCACTTATTCGTTGGGCTAAAAGAGTATCAAGTAGTATAGCTCGAGATGAAACCGGACGGAAGCACAACAACGCGCAATACGCTATAATAATGAAGTGATAGGAATACAATTATTTGAGCGATTTAAAGTTTTTCGAACAATTTTCAATAACAATTTTCAATTTGCAATTTACACCATAAAATAAATCCTTTAATACCGTTGAGTATTCTAATGGAATTTAAACGAATCATCATAGCATTCAAACAATGGCTAAGGTGATTTAAATTTTCGAAAATAGTGTAAATCACTACGATTCAGAATGTACGTCATAAAAATGAATAAATAACATTCGAAATATCGAAATTACGAAGGATAACATCAATCAAGTAAATGCTTTTACTCGATTCGATTGAAATATAATTATAAAAAAAAAAAAAAAAAAAAAAAAAAAAAAAAAAAAAAAATTGATTACTAGTATTATGCATTTTATAACGGCGAATTTCAAATAATTATAAAGATTTTTTAATTAACCGAAATAGCAGAATTTTTGTCATGAATAATGTAATTTTCGTGTATCTAATCTAAAATACATGTTATTTTTTATATTATTTTTTTTTTTTTTTTTTTTTTTATTTTAATTAAATTAATAGATAATTATGTAGAATAATAAATAAAAGTACTGAATTAGTGACGTTTAAAACGACAGCATATTTGTTGTAAGAATGTGATAAAGTATTTTCGGTAATTATACGATAGCCAAAAAATATTTTATTAGTATCATCTAATTGTTTATCTTATTATCATATTACAATATAATAAAAATTTAATTAGATATTCTTAAGTGGATTAAATCAATTTTATTGGTTCATATATTTAATAATTTTCATGCTACTGAAACTCTATGAAAATCCATAATTCTAAACGACAATAGTGATTTTCTATTTTAAATTTTAACTAAAATTATAAAATTTGACGATTATTCATTCAAGTTTTTAGCTTTGCTAGATCTTGCACGACACGCTACTCTAATATTTCATGAAAAATCCGGCAACATATATAATATTGTCTAATACGAATAATAAATCTTTGTAAAAAAATAATTATTAATGCACAATAATATATCAGAAATATATAAAAATCCTTTTTATAAACTATTTTTCAACACTTAGAAGAAAATTTTGCAACTATGTACTTATAAATTTTCACTTTAACTATTAAAAATGGCTCGTTCATTATACCTCAAAAGATTTAATTTTGTTTTTGTTTCTTTAATGTTCTAATGTTTTCATTAAAATGAATTCGCATATTATTTAAGTTCGTAATTTGCAGTATACAATCGTATATACTTATTTTGTCATGAATTTTGCTCAGAACAGAGTTTCTGCAATACAATAATTTACTACATCCGTACATCCCGCACTTTCACATTCAACAAAATTATCATAGTGGAAAAATATGACATTACAAACATGAGTACAATGGAATAGGATCTCTTTTCTCAACAAAAAAAAAATAAATAAATAAATAAATAAATAAATAAAAAAATCCGTGTGTTATCAAATACGTAACATAATTCACAATAACTTGGAGCCGCGTACTATTGACTTGTGTTGCACACGGGAGCAAAGCATCCTAGTAGTACAACACGACGTATCATCAACCGCGAGAAGAGATGAACGAATGATAAAAAAAAAAAAAAAAAAAAAAAAAAAAAAAAAAAACAATGAAAAAAGCGAACGAATGACGAGGGAAGGGAAAAGCAGTGACGATGCAGATGAATGAAGCTGATTTCCATGAGCCTTTCTCTCTCGCTCTTCAATGTGTACTTTGAATCATCAAGCGTGTGTCAGACTTGAAAACGAAGGTCCTCTCAGTGAGCACAATCTGGCGTTTTATGGTCACGCTTAAAGTGTCTGGTCGCCTTCATTCAATTATCTTGCTTATCAATATTTCTTTTCAGGCACATGCTTCTATTATCGTTTTTGACTCTTCTTCTTTTTTTTTATAGTTACTTCTTGACCACTGATTTTTAATAAATTAGAATTGAAGCATCATCCGCATAAAATGTACTTTATCCTACTTGTGTCAATCATTACCATGCAATAACGATATTTGAAAAATATTTTCTTTTGAAGAGATGCAAATGGATAGTATTGGGAAAATGGCGATAGATCGTATTCTCTGGATCAAGAGTGGAAAAAATTTTTGTCGAATTTACAGTTCCTTCAAAAGAGAAAACAATGTATATTTGACATGGCCAAATGTTAATAAATATGTAAAATAATTGCCTTTCGAAAGTAATTCATCCGACTTATCTTCTCATCCCTTAATAATATATAATTTCAAATACAGATGCAATTCTAGATTATTATATAATTATAAATAAAATAATGATTTTCAAAAAGCATTACAATCGTGCGTATTAAATTTCAGCTAAGGTGTAATTAGTTTGCCAATAATATTAATCCTTTGGAAAATTAAAATCATTAATAAAAGATATTTTTATTTTACTGAGTCTGTGTAAAGAAGTTTGGTGTAAATATTTTTGCACAAAAAAAACAAAAAAAAAACACACACACACACGCGCGCGCGCGCGCGCGTGCGAAAAATTAATATAAATGAAAAGTTATATTATTTTTAATTCATAAATATATAGAATTGTAGTCCTTTTACTTGGTGTATTATAGATTAATACATATTCTATTATAAAAAAAGATTATGAATTATACACTAAAAGAAATGTCTAATAAATTTTATCCATTCAATTTAATGAATCGTAATAATTTATAATTATGAAATAATTGCTCTTCATTATAATTTAAAATATTGGACTGGTGAATTATATTTAAAATAGAATATTATTTTAATTAGAGCTTATAAAGTTAAACGTATGATGAATTATCAGTTAGAGAAGTGATTGTAAATAAAAAATTTTTATTTCTAAAATTCGTTAAGTAATGAAGTCATGTGACTATTGGTGAAATAATGTCAATATTATTTAACCATTCGGTTCTATTTGTTAGAAATATAATGATTAACTTGTATACGAAGAATGACTCTTTATAAAGAAATTTCATTCGATTTACCAAAGAATCGTTGTGATTTTCAAACAAACAAATTACCTCATTGTCCTCACAATGAAATGAAACACAAAAAGAAAAGGTGCTAATCACGTGTTTTACTTGTTCGCTCGTTACGTTAACTTGCCTCCTCTTTTCCGTAGTTTATCTTCTGCTTTTCACGGCAGTTACATTGCGAGTTCAATGACAAAAAAACTTTAGTATTTAATAGCATTTCATGTAACTATAAGGTTTAACTACATAACGATGCTTTCTTATCGTTTTAATTAATAATTACTATACAAGTATTGACAATTACAATAGAGAAATTTATTGAAAAATTATAATAAATATTTAGATAATAATAGATTTTATGCGTAATATATTTGAATAAAAATTTTCTATATATATATATATATATATATATATATATATATATATATTCAATAATACATATTTACATATTGGTTGTGACTCTTGAACGTAATAAACAAATTAAGTATGGTGAATGTCTGGTGAATTGTATAGAGTATGACATATCTATACTCTATACAATTAGGATTATGTAAATAAATAAAACAATCCGTTTAAATTACCTTTGCTGTTCATGAATATTCAATGTGAATGTATAGAGAGTTTTTTTTTTTTGTTTTTTTTTTGTTTTTTTTTTTTTGTTTTTTTTTGTTTTTCCTCAAAAAATAGAATCTAAAATACAGAAAATTAACAAGTGTCCACAAAATATTTGAAAATCAAGTTGAATTTACTTAAATGACTAAACTAAATGACTTCATATTCGCGCAAATTACCAACGAGCTTTTCCATTTTCCAAATTTTTCATTAACTAAAAATATTCTTCATTAAAATTTGACTAATATTTAAATTTCCTATAAATGTTTTTGCAGCTTAATAACTTAATAATCGATATGGTTTAATAATTAAATTATTGCGGTGCCCCTTACAATGACCATATACTTTGTATGCACAAAAAGGGTATATAAAATGCGACTGCTTTTGAAAATAAATGCGAACGAGTAAACGAAAAGAAATGTTTATTTAAAATAAAAGCACAATGGACCGATACATTTAATAAATTATTATTTTTACGCTTCGACCGTTGCCGTGACGTCAATGGTTTAAAAATTTCATAATAAATAATCTCCGACTCCACTAAGTAATAAAAATGCCAGCTCGTGTTCGCCGGTCCTAAAAAATCATCCAATCAAAATAAATAGAACGAGCTAATCTGAAAATAAGGTCGGGCGGGCGATCACCCGACAATTCAGCCAATTAATTAAGTAAGCTCGACGTGAAAAAAAGTGGTACTTCGGTGTATAATTATGCACCCATTTATGGTTTGGCCGTTAGGTATACTTGATGCGAATTCGAGCAAACAAATCCGACAAACTTCCGGCGAATATTTTTTTGCCATTCACGCTCACCTCACCCTTCCTTACTTTTCAATTTATCTAGCAGCGCGTGAATCTACAGCCAGAAAGCGACGATTGGGGCGGTGTTTGGGGGTAGGGGGTAGTGGTGAGGGGTAAAGGGGAGGGGGTATTGGAGGTATTGGGGGTATTGGGGGTATTTGGGGGGGGGGGGG
>NW_011948429.1:3633157-3652750 GCF_000503995.2 Ceratosolen solmsi marchali
AGAGAATTCGGTCAAACGCCAACTGTGAACCAAGTGGTTGGATGAATTTTCCCAGCCTACTACACCTTGTCGAAATACGCCCCTTTCGCACTCTATTGTCACGCCCGTGAAAGCAACTCCATTACGCCGAAATAAAAGTGTAACGATTTTCGGTATCTTTAGCCTTAAGGCACTTAATGCACTCATTATTTCCTCGTGAAATTGTTAATATTGTTAGTAGACAACTGAGAATCCGTTTGAAATTATCTCGCTCCCAACAAAGCTTTTCATACTTCATTCTCAAAATCTTAATGGTAATTTCTTCATGATGAGAAATAAAACAAAAAAAATCTTTTATTAACGATCTCTTTATTTATGTATACTGCCTTTTATGCATGCATTTTTTGCATCATAAATCCTGATTAATAAAAACAAGTTGCTATTACATACTATTTAATGAAAGAAATACTATTTCTATGAAAAAGCACCTGGATAATCTTCACTTTCAAGACAAAATCAATTTACATTAAATATACATTAAAACACTCCTATTCCTATAAATAAAAAATCTCCTCGTTTCAGTATAAATTTTACATTATGCTTTAATTAATGTAACAGCATCAGTTTTTACTTTCGCAACATGGTGTATTTATATAAACGGCCTCTCTGCGTTGATAATTCAACAAAGTTAGTTACGAATTAAGTTTCTTAGTCATAGAAATAGCATGAAATGCCTGAATTTTTACATTTGTTGTTTCCTAAGGGGAAACACAGATCTCTCAATCTACAGCTACAATAGTTAATTATGTATAATTGAAGTCTGTAATATATTGTTGTTAGTGTAATGAAAAAGGTATATAAGATTGTTGAGAAGCGCTCAAAGAAGGCTTTTTTTCTATTTTTTTTTTTCTATTTTTTTTTTATGCCAGCCTCGAGTCGGTACACTTCATTTGTTCGTCACGTAGAAGATTTTTACCCGCGAGGCGAGATAACGGCCCTTAATTAAACATAAAACCGAAAGGGCTGAGCAAAGGTACAGAGCCGTGCGCATACAAATGATGTAAGCAATTTATGGAAGGTGTGAAACGAAAGAAGCGAGAAATTTTTTTTTTTTTTTTTTTTTTGTTTTTTTTTTTTGTTTTGTTTCACTCCGAAGACGTACAGCTCGATAATTTGGAGTACGAGTAAATGGCAAATTCTCCAATATCCGTAGCTCGATTGCTCTTCTCAAATTCCGTCGCGTATAGACCCAAAGGATATGCCGTATATGACGACTACAGCCGAAAATATATCGATAATTCTTCGAGAATGCTAACTTTTTAGGTTAAATCATCAGTTAAAATTATTCGGAGTATTATAATATTGTAGAATTTAAAAATCCGACTAGAATTTAAATGAGCCTTTAAGTGACTCTAATGCAAATGAATTATAACGACTAAGGCATTGTAATATAGAGGCAAAAATTTATTTAACAGATAAGTCGTATTTAACATTTATCCCGTAAAATTCCTTAGGAAATTTACTTGGCTAATGTATGCATTATAAAGTACACTCGTAGCGAAGGGCAAACATTTATCTTTTAAAAAGAAAAAAAAGGAAAGAAGAAAAAAAAAAAAAAAAAAAAAGGAACGAAAGAATGAAAGGAAGAAGAAAAATGAAAAAAAAAATGAAAAAAAAAAATCAAGAAAGCCTCCTGCAGTCTTATCTAATTCACCAAAATGGGCGAACCTCTGAAAATATGTACGCGGGATTGAATGAAGAAAGGCAAGAATCGAGAAGGCGAGACGAAGGAGAGCGAGTTAAAGAGAACAGGGACACTTTAAACAAAGGAGGAAAGGTAGGAGTCGTCAACGTCTGTGGCCGCGCGTAAAGAAAACAAAATGCGACGTAGCCATTTCTTGAATGGGTAAGCGCGTTACGTGATTCTATAAGTCCAACCTCTTCGTCGGGTTACCCTTCGTCTTCTTTTATTTTTCCGCTCCCTCGGCATTTTCTTTGACATCTGCACCGACGACAATGAGGTACAATGAGAAGAGAGAATTTGCCATCGTCGTCCTGCTTCGCCGCGCGTATCTAACTAATGTCTATGCGCGCGTGTGAGTGCGTGAGTGAGTGCATAAGTTTTGGGTGTTTGCGTGAGCGTTGATTGGAGAATATATAGGCGTAGGGGGTGGGTATGATGAATCTCAAAGGGAAAATGAGAAAATGAGCAACAGTGCATTAATAATGATTTAGCATACGTAAAGTGGCTATTATTTACTTATTTCATAGGCCGCGTTGAAAAACAGATTGCTGATAAAAAAAAAAAAAAAAAAAAAAAAAAAAATAAAAACCCCAAAAATGAATGACACAGCCACATAACCTGAAAATTTGTAATGATTAATTATAAAATTAGGGATAGAATAACGAATAGATTGTACGAAGTGATTTTTAATGAAAAATTTAAATACACCACGAGTAATCGATATAATACTAAAATGCTAACGTCCTTTGCTTTTTGGTAACATATCCAAGTTTTTAAGTTTTTATTTTATTTATTACATAGAATGTGATTTCTTATCAATATTTAATCAACCTCAAATATTCTTGATTTGCGATATTTTCTGACTGCCTTCATTCATAAAGCATTTGTGATGTGCTACGTTAATATTGAAAATTTTATATCAATCTTTTCATATTTGATGCTATAATGTTAAAAAAATTTATTTTCTATTAATGATTATATTCAAATATTAATAACTATGATATCGACAATCTATGCGATTATTGAATAGACATATATATATATATGTATATATATATATATATATATATATATATATATAAATGACAAAAGACTCGTTTATTTTGAATATATATGAACACTAAATAATTAAATGATAAAATTATAAAATTAAGACTATTATTATTTAGATGTAGCGATACATGTATAGAACATTTTTTTGTGTTTTATTGTTGATATTTGTTTAAAAACTCTGATACACTTACGCTTTTCCCTATCCCCATATCATATATTTTTCTTATTAATAAATTAAGATTAGTAAAAGATTAATAAAAGATTCTTATTAATAAAAGTCATAAAATTTAGGTAACAATACAAAAGACCACTGTAATGGCCATATTTAGGATATAAAAATACTGAATCTCTTTGTGATTCTACAAATGCTTATGAATATTTACTGCCTAGATGCTTTTGTGATAGCTTCGCGATACACATTTTATAAGAATTTATAATTTATGATATATTACGTTAAAAGAAAATCATAATGTTTCACCATATAAAGCACCTGATACATAAATTTTTTTGTATTTAAGTACATTAGTCAGATTATAAGTTTAAGTGCGTTAAAAAAAAAAAAAAAAACGTTAATAATCTTTATTAAATAGAATCATTTCACATTTCTGTTTTCAAATTGTCAAAAATGCATGAAACGACGAAACGAGCCATTTTAATTCTCTTAAACGTATGTTCAATTAATTTACTCTACAAAACATATTTATCACTAATATATCATAAAGAGAATTGTATTATTTGATACTTAAGAGCGATTGAATTAAACTTCTTTTGGATATATTGTCAATTAAGTTTAATATCGATTTCTAGTCAAATTTGCAATTGACGATGAACTAATGCATCATGACTGGATATTTTTCTTTAATAATGGTGAAGCATCGTGCAATGTAAAGTGTGTGGGTGATTGAACCAAAAATAGCTAAATAGAGCCAAAAACGAAAAATTAAATACAAAAGTTAAAAATAAAAAGAAAAATAGCAAAAACTGAACCATCGAAACGGTCAAATGGAAAAAACTTTTCTCCAGTTCCATCAGACGTCGCTTTAACTATATGTACGTGTACCACATTTCACTATTTATGTATTTAACCAACACACGCGCCACTATTTTTATGATATTTTGTTCGCCAATCAGAAAAATCCAATCACTTTTTCCATCGCTAATTCAGTCCTTACATTCGGTAAAGTCATTGAAAATTTAGATTGCTTACCCTCGCTAAACTTTTATAATGAGATTTGCATTGATGTTTACATCGTGCTGCTTAAGTTATTGATAAGATAAAAAAAAAAAAAACATTGACAATTCGTAAATTACAAAGTTGCGAAGATTATTAGAAATCTTAGAATTAAATATGCGAGCGTCTGTAAGATGGATTTATTAGTCCTGAAAATTTAACTCTGCCGATTGATTTTACAATGATTGCAAATTTGAATGATCTTATATGTTATTGGTAAACATTTGTCAATTAATGAATTAAAATATTTTCCATTAATAATACATTAACTATGTATATATGCGTAGATTATAAGAAGTCTTTAACGCACCTATAAAATCCACTTTGTCCAATTTCCTGTGTCATTGAGAATATAATTGTTTAAAAGATGAATGTGCCTGCGTGTAAATGATCAATTAAGTAAAATTATATTAATAAAGGACAAATGCTTCGGTTTCCCTTGGTAAGCTCAGTCCGTTATCCGTTATCAGTACTATAGCAGTCATCGATTCATATCCTCATTCATCCGGCCCTCGCCTCTTTTTCTCAATAGGGATAGAGAAAGAGACGTCGTAGTCCGTTTATTTAACGAGAATTCAATAAATCCCCTATCACCAAACAATCAAGCCTGTAAAAACAACGAGTTCCGTGCGACTCCGCGTCCTTCACCTTATCAATTTTGTGCAGAGCCACTCGGGCGATAATAAAGCAATGCCTTGCACGGTGAATAAAAATGCTTCTAGAGCATTAAATTGATCAGAGAGAAGTTCCGTGGGCCTCGTCGGAGTAAATATAGACGGAGCTGATATAGAGGAGCCTTCGTTGTAACGAATGGCCGTGGTCGTTTGAGGGACAAACCGATGTCATCGGAAATGTCTCAAAAATCTGGTGGTTTTAAGGGGTCGCGATGATGATTATGTGAGGTCGGGTGACGGCACACAAGGACTTTATAATAACTTTGTTTTGAATGACAATGTGAGTCGATGTTTGGCTTACTTGTTAATGTAACACTTCGATGATTAACTCGTATTGATAGTTTTAAAAACTTTGGTCGAAAGAAGAGGACTAAGAAAGTATGGGCAACGACTTGTAGAAATCAGAAATTAATGAATCGAGTAGGCATTGATGTAAATATAAACAAGCAAAGTCTTTCAATGAATGTAAATTCCCGACAAAAAAGTCTTTAATGCCATTAGGAATGAAAGTTAAGTAAATTGACGATAAATTTCATTGGGTGTAAAAACCAAGTGATACGAACAATCTTTTAATACATTACGAACTATAAACTTTTTCAACATAGCCGCTCCACCTTTACGAATTAGACAACATCTAATTTACAATAAAATATTTCCATTTTATTTTTCTCACTAGTATTTTTCGAGCGTATTGTCCAATTTTCTAAATTACTCGAAAGATCAATGCGACGGATATAAATTTTATTCTTTTATTGTTATTATTATTTTTTGTCAAATATTTTCTTAATACAGTTGGCCATTTTCTGCAAAATATGTATATATATATATATATATATATATATATATATTTTTTTTTTTTTTTTTGTAAGTCATAGTGAATTGTTTCCGATATCATTGACTATTTATAGTATTTCGGAATTTGTCTACATTTTCAGAAAAAAAAATCATGGTTAGGAATAAAGCTCAGATAAGATTATTACTATTTCCTAAGTATTACTAATCTTCCAATGATATTTAAATAAAAATAAAAAGTTCATTAGTTAATGAAAATCCAAAGCCAATCTATTTTTAATCCTCTCGATACAGATGTTTATTTCTTATTAAGATATTATATCTTCCTAATGGCTATCAGTCTTAATTAAAGTGATTTCACGTAGCGGACATCGGCTATAGTAATTCATCGAATGAAGTCGATAAGAATTAATCATAAAAATGAGTGGATGAGAGTTTTATAAATAAAAATTTATTCTGGATTTTGATCGGATGTCCAAGTCTTTCGAGGATAAGATGCAAGAAAAGATACGTCCATTCCAAATGTCCAAAAGTCTTCTTTATATTACTTTCTCCCCCCCCCTACCCCTCCCCTCATCCCTCCTCAAATAAATAACAAATACTAACGCAAAGTTCTTCATCACCGCCTGCATGCGATGTTCGTAATTTTTCAAATGACCAAGTGGTGAAATAAAAAAAAATTGCATTTTAACGCAAGTACAGTCGAGTCACGCCCCTTTTTCCTTCCTTCGTTCTATGAGTAGCCGCCAGCATCCATTCATTTCCTCTTTATTCTTTTCATTGGCTTTTCTAGCGCCTCCTAACAATGCTCGACGCAACTTGTCTAACACGATAGTTTCCTAAAATAAAAGAGAAAAGTTTTTATTAAAACTGCTTGTTGTCTTTGCCCCTCATCGACCCCATTTGCCCTCCTCCCAGTCCATTGAAACACTTTTGCAAATAATGCGTACTCCCGTCTAAACAATATTTCAAGGAGTCGAGCCATCCTCTTCTCGCACGCGTCGGCAAATTTACTCCAACTCGCTCGACGTCTCTTCTTTTTTTCTTTTCTTCTCATTCCAGCTAAAGGGATGAGGATCGAGTAACGTAAAGCAATCCCTCGACGGACTCGTTACCCTACATATTCCATCGACGGATTTGCTATTGCCAAACACGAGGGTGAAGTTACTCTCCATATATGCACATGGATATTGCTTAAGGGCTCATAAGAAAGTACATGATTTTAAATATTGCTAACGCTTTTATTTATAATTATTTGGAGAAATGATCGGTTACTAATGGTCAAATATTGTATTTTATTGTTTTAATGTTTTGTACTTTCAAATTTTCGCAATTACATTAAAGCTAATATATATAGGGCAAAGTGACATTGACTTTGCCAATCGTGAAATTGCAAGTTAATCGCTCGTTGAAAAACAGACACAACGTAAAGCTATCGAGTTTTGAAACTTCTCCGTAATAATGTGCCAGATATTATTTAATTGTTTTATTTATTTTTTTTTTCTTTTTGTTTTTTTTTTTTTTTTTTTTATTTAACTACTAAATTTTGCTTGATAAATATTTCACTGGGTCGAATTTTTCTTGGTCCCTTAATTTGGTCGAATCTACAGCTGATGCAATATTTTGTAATATAATATCCACATGGATAAATAACGTTTATTTATTTATTATTAATATTCCTTATTAATAGATACTACATAAGAAAATCTGTACGAATATGAGAAATAGCAAGGCAAAAAAAAAAAAAAAAAAAAAAAAAAAAAAAAAAAAAAATATTTTTATGCAATAATTTCTATACTAGCATAAAATAGCAATAACATACATTTTAATATCCAAATAGTTTTCTTATAAGAGTTCTCAAGTAATCACGTATTTGTAATATTAGCTTGACGTTAATATCTCTACACGTATTATGATAATTGTATTTATTTATTCAAAATAAACATTAATACCTAAAAGTTGTAATGATTACTCGTATAGCAAATACGTAAATTGATTTAATAAACTATTTGAAAATTTAAGAAAACTGGTATACAAAAGATTTAATGCAATTAATAATATGAATATTGTCAAAAGGTGAAATTGACAGAAAAATTAAGTAAGAAAACAAAGACGTAACCGAGATACGATGACAACGAAATGACCACAAACTAAAATAAAAATTTTCCCTAGTTGTTGGTTCTCCATTTAAACTCTCTCTCTCTCTCTCTCTCTCTCTCTCTCTCTCTCTCTCTACTTTTAATTATTATTCGTTAAATGAAGGATACTATAATAACTATTGTGTGTTACTCTTTGCATTTTAGCACTAGTTATGTTCTAGATCCATCAAAATATAGAGTTGATATTAAACACAGTTATTCAATAAAGTTTAAGTTCCATGTATCAACCAATATAACTGTCTAATCTATCAATTTATGCATGGAGTCAATTTATAGAGGATTTAAAAAATTCGAGCTCCCATGATGCGCAATTTTCTCTAATAACGCGTTCGCCTCGATTAAGCCCCATAATAAAGTCATTGTTTAGCCGCTTCAAAGCAAGGGGAGGAAACGGTTTTCGCTGTATTTCCAACCGAATTCATTACTACTGTCGTTGCACCATGACTTGGCTCTTCGTCGCCAGATAAGGAGAAACTCGCGGGTGTTGTTCCGTACAGCTGCAGCCGCGCTACATCTTCCTCGCTCCCACGGTTTTGCCGCGGTTGGCGTCCTTAGTACCGCGCATCTGTCATTCGCTCATTGAGACTAAGCGGTCTTCCCCGTATTCTTCCAGCCGCGTGATCTCTGGCTCAAACCCTATGAAAATTTATAGAAACTATCGTTTGACATTGAGTACTAAACGACGAAGATGAAATTGCATCGGGCGATAAAAAGATCGAAAGAGAGAGAGAGAGAGAGAGAGAGAGAGAGAGAGAGAGAGAGAGAAAGAAAGACGACGACGACGACGACGACGATAGCGCGATAAGGTGGGCAGAGGGGGGACTACAAGAGGTTATTAAATAATTACGAAACTAATGAGTGGATGGATAAAGTCGTTATTTCATTTATTGCAAATGCATCTAGATGAAGCGGAATAGCAATTTCTAAAGAGACATTTTAACGTTGCTTCGTGAGATTGTCACGAACGTGTTATAATTTAACTTTGATAATGCAAGCACATTTCTTTCAAATATCTAAGTTACATTTTAAGATTACATTTACTTAAGTACAATACATTAATATCCATTATTTTATGTTTTCTAATGGAAAGCATATTTTGCTGTACATAATTTTCTTCTACGGCAGCATTAAAAGTAATAAAAAATAATATTACGATTGTACCTTTCGTTTCTTTATTAATGTTAATAAGCGTTTGCATAATATGCATATACGAAACAACGTAATTAGTCAATTTATAAATTCGTTATTATAAAGGAAATAACGAGGACACTCAATAAATATGTTAGGTAATTATTAATTTCAACTCACGGTTGGCATCTCTTCGAAAATTCAAATTTCATCAAAATCATAAAGCATTGTTAAAAATGAAAATCAAACACGTACGTAATGAATGTTTTCGACGTTATTGATAAATTTATTATCTTTTTATTAAATTAATTTAATGGAATGCGTATACATATATTGTGTAAATTACGATTTGGTGATGCACATAGATTTTTTTTTTTTTTACGCATAACATCTCATTTGATATAATAAAACAAATCATCAATTGTATTTTGCAACATAATAACGCTCGCGTATTCTAACATAAAATTTTAGTGTTATTATGACCGCTGTATGTGCTGTAACTATTTTCACGACAATATTTTTTTCCATAAAGTATGGTAATTGTAAACTAACTGCTTGCGACGTTAATTCATTTTGAAAAATTTCTGTATTAAATGAATAAAGCTTGGATGAATTTAAGCTTCTCGTCGATCAGATTTTTCTTATAAATAAAAATTCATTAATTAATCTACTTGACTGAATGTCAGTTGCGAGCATAATAATTATCTATCCCCAACAACAAAATAAAAAAACTTCACTCTACCGTTGCACGACATTAAATTATACAATTTTATGAGAAATTTAAGACTACATTTTGTTTTTACCAAGCAGCGAATATCTTTAAATATTTATCACTCAGCTATTCGCGGATCTTCGTGGCACATGGCAATTTGAAGTTTCCGTGACCTCTGCCCTACATATATATCTCTCATAACTATCATCATACCTATCATTTCGTCATTTACTCGTTGCGAGTCCTTGACTTTATTTCAATTCCAATTAATTTTGCCATTTTCGCTTCAACTCATTTTCAACAATAAAGGGATTCGAGAATGATTTCTTTACAAATCAAAAGTGCTGAAAGTCGTCACTGCTTCAAGAGCGATAGTTGTAGATCCTTCGGGCATCAACTCCTTGACTCTACATCGAACGACCCATTACATAATATTTTTACATTTCATACCTCGACTCGTCCAGTCATTTTTCTAAAATGAAATTCCCTTTATTCTCGCACACGACTCGTTCGTTGAGGCTCGATTATACTTCAAAAATTAATTCTAAAATTAAACATCGATCCAACGGACTACTTGAATTAGCCCTGCCCTCTCCCCGCCCACAAAACCACCTGCATGCAAATGCAATGCCGAGCCACGTACACGGGAACCTCACCCACAACTGCATCCACGCTTGGGTCGTTCCAACCCTCGCCGACTGCAATCGCTCAATACCTGCTTCCCTCCCCCCCCCCCACCGCCCCTACGGGTCTTTGTCACTTGCGTCTCGAGAATCCACTCGCGCGTATTCTTCTTCCGTCGAGAGCAGTTGTTTATTTGCGACGCGTCAGTGTTGATGCGACCTGGTACTTCAATGTTCAACCGAGAGTGGAAGGATTGCAGTTGACCTTACGAGCTCGACTGGCTAATATTCCATATTTCGATGGAGATGGGTGGTTGGCTGGGCCGAGATAGGGGGGATTAAGCGAGATGTCCGACGAGTGCTAATCGAGAAATACCGAAGGCGTAATGTAAAGCTCCGATTGACGTAGCAAGCTCGTCCTGTAAATAAAGGACTGTAGCAACATGAAACTCAGTCTAGACTATTATAGTTTTGATAAATGTGGAAACAGCACTTGTTTGGATTGAGATTTCTTTGTATAACTTTACAAATTAGGATTTTACTTTGAATTCAATCATCCTTATCAAGCCCACTTATCATTGGTATTTTAATTTATAAAATTTCATTAAATCAAGTTTATGTTAAAAATCTTTTATGTGGACAAATATTTCCAGACAATTATGTTTTAATGCACACTTTTTATATGAAAAATTTTAATATTTAACATTACACTATTATTTTATTCTATAATGAGCTGCAAGTTTTTTTAATAGATACAAGTAACTGTCAAATCATATAAAAACAACAAATTAAAAAATTTAAATTACACGCACACACACACACACACACACACACACACACACACACACACACACATATTGGTAAGCACCTTTATATAACAAATAATAATAAAATTTTCAAACTCCAAGAATATTGTATATTTATTATGCTAATTTTCAGTAATAATGGAATATAATTAATTAGTTTGTGTATGTATATTATGCAAAGTATATCTTTATTACTAAAAATTATTAATTTTTTTTTTATATGATTTGACCTTTTAATGACTTTTTAAACTTTAAAAATTAATTTATACATATATTTAAACAATATATTAGAAGAACAGTCAATTTACGTATGTATGAAAGGCGAAAGCTGCTAAAATTAAAATTCACTTTACGACAAATGTTTGTTTTATCGAAAGTTTTAATTTTATTCGTATGAAATGTACTTTTTTAGTTTTTGACAAGTATACTGTAAATAACGAATCGAATATAACTTTAAGTTTAAAATCCGTTTGTTAAAGTTATTTTATAAAAATTAAATTTAAAGTAAATAATTAGATTTGATTATATAATTAGATTATATAATATTTCTCTTGAAATATTTCTCCTCCATATAAAATTTTGTAAATTAATAAAATCTATTTGCCGTATTATTCGTCACATTAATCACTCGATTGTTATATATATTTTTACATTTTATCGAAATGTTCAATTTATATTTTATTACATTTCGTATCTTCGCCATTAAATTTATTATATCTAAATTTATTTATCCTGTCATTAAATCACATTGAATAAAAAAATTATCATTCAAGAGCTTTAGGAGCAATTTTATTTACTCATTTCCGCGGTGATAACGTGATTTGAAATATTTTTCGATTATATATATATATATATATATATATATAAGGGAAAATGGAAATTCTTCGTTTGGAAAGTATCTTGAAATTAATTGTGCATAATGTACAATGCACTCGCACACAACTTAGAAAATGGAAAATTTGTGTAAATATTAGTTTGTCTTCCATTAGTGATATTCCCATGATGACCAAAAGTAAATACATTCAATGTATGCAAGTATGGAACAAATACTCTCTTAAATATCGCCGTTATGATAAGAGTATCAAACGGGCGATTGAATTTTCAATTATGACGGCCCCCTTGTGTCTGTAGGGTAACGAAACGTTGTAATGTACTTAATAATGATAACAAAATTGTTGACGATCGCTAGATATTGAAGGACATTTTTGTTTATTTTAAAAGAGATCATTCATATAATAATACATATTAATTTGCTGATGATATCGTTAATGAAAATTCAACTAATGTGGTTTAAAATATTTCACTATGCAGTAGTAAAAATAAGTTTCGATATACAAAGTTGAATAGTTTAAATAATTTTTAGTTCAATTTTTACAAAAAAGCAAAAAAAAACAAAAAAAAAAATGTTAATTAAATTATATTTAATTGAAATAAAAGAATACAATTTTTTTTAATTTATTTTTTTTTTTTTTTTTTTTTTTTTTTTTTTGCTTTTTTTTAATAATAAATGAAATAGATAAAGCTGGAAAAATGAAAAACGATATGAAAACGTTTGATTGTTACGAATTAAAAATTATTATGTTTCCCGATTGGTTTTTTATGAAAAAATTTTCATTACCTAAAATGGAAATATGATGTTCTGAAATAATTATTGAATAAAACATTTTTTATATATATATATATATATATATATAAAGAAAATTTATAAAACGTTTGCATTGCGAAGTGTGGAAAAACTGAATGAAAAGTAATTTTTAAGCGATAAGAGGCATTGAAAGAGTGCATTACGAGATGAATGTCGAGAGACAGACTATCAATTTATAATTTTGTAATATTAAAGATTATTCTTTACATTCAAAGTATCTTTAATTTATAATACGATATATATATATTTTTTACTTATTTTTCCCATTTCCTTTGACTTTCAATTATTGCGTGAAAAATTTTTACTTTTTCACATTATTGGATAAATTTAATTTTATGTATTCATTACGTGTGAGGATAGTTTTGATCGATTTAAATGCATTTAAATGAGATATTTAGAAATGTTTTTATTTCGTAGGTTTTTGATTTTGTGTAAAATAATTTTCTCGACATTTTCCGAATTCTTCTAAAGAATTTATTTAGCATTTAATCATATTTAATACATAAGCTTAATATCTCCTCTAAAATGCTAAAAAATTTCTAAATTGATTTACAATACGTGAATAATAAAATTTGGTTTCTCGCTGAAAATTGAATACGTTTTACAGTACAGAATTAAGACAATATTCTCATTGAAAAAAAAAAGTCGTTTTTATATTTTATATATGTGTATTCTTGAATCGCGTCTACGTGTCATTTCTTTCGTCGCCTATCGCTCTCAGAAGATCAATCTACCTTGTTAAAACTAATCAAATATAAAATAATCAAATGTGAAAAATATATTGTAAAATTTAAAAAAAAAAAACGCACTATTTGTTAAAATAATGCAAAATTAATTATTTTTCGACTTTGATAAATAAGTGAGAAAAGCAAATTTTTTCGTTATATGAGCGTCGAAAAAGTTAATAATAAGTAAAACAAGCCGTTGATAATAGAATAGGAGGGATATGGAAATGTCACGTGAAAGATACTTAATATTGCCTACTAGTTTGGCTTTCAAATGCTTTCAAAAGCTTGATTTGCTTATATACACAAAGAGCCAGGTGAATTACATTGTACGGCTTGTTCTTTGGATCCCATCCAGATTCGAATGAGCCTTATGGAACTGCGGCTTGTGGTCGCTCATATGCATCAAGTGCTAATATGCGCAACAAGTGTTAATACTCGCCAAAATTCTTATTTGCTACTTTGTCTTGTATATTGATATGTGCTAGTAAAGAGATTGTGGCCTTGGCACTTGAAGTAAATTTGAATGCTAATGTATTGAATGAACGTTGACGCGAACGAGTTTTATCTATATAATGTGCCAATGCAAATAGTATGCACAGTTTCAGCGGAATTTGATAAACAGTGGTATTAGGAATTTTCGGCTTGTTATTGATTAATCATTGCACTCGATAAAATTTTTATTATTATATATCACATTGTTTAATTGATAAAGCAACTTTATCATTGAGTATTATTTTATGAGAAGCTACGGAATGTGTATACGCGCATCATAAAAAATACGATGAAAAATTACAGAGGACATTATGTCAATCATCAACCATTTATTCAACCATTCGCTCATTCATAATATTATAGAGAATACTCTCGTCGTACGTAGTTACTGGCTCTTCGACTACCGCAATCACCTTTAGAATTTTCGAGATCCAAAGTATTTCTCGCTGGAGTAATAGATAGGCGCGTATTAAATTACGAGACGATGCTCGATAATTTGGTTCTTTTCTCCGAGAACAAGCGAGCATAGTTTCGATTTCTGTTACTATAAGGACAAGTGGAGCGTCCTTCTTTATAAGAGATCGAGGAAACTCTCGTATTCATTTAATCATATATGATATACTGAACTTCAACATACTCAATAGACAATTTTAATTATTTTTTAAAAATTAGGTAATTCTATATCAAAATTGTCTCTGTTGTCAAAGTTGTCTAAATACAAAAACATCGACTTGTTAATGTAAAATAGCTAATAACGAAACTATTATTAATTTGATTAAAATAATAAAATTCCAAAATAAATGTAGTAATATTTTGCTGTGTGTAGTCTTAACAAATTTAGACGGTACATTTTTATTAATAATACGTCTGAATTAATACGATTAAGAAGAGCATCAATTTGAATTCAATATTCGACTCATTTTTTTGCATGAATGAATTTTTGTAATTTTCTGAAATAATCTTAAAAAAGCTTAATCTATTATCGATTTTATTTCAAAATTATATAAGCAATATTAAAGTTCGAAAATTTTCCTCTAAATATTTTCTAATAATTATACATTGATTGTCGAATATTTGCATTAAACATACTTTTGAAAGTTTAATGAAAAAATATACCTGTTGAATAATATCAAATACGAACTTTCTCCTCCTGAATTTTAAACCACCACGATAATATAAATAGAATCTAAAAATTTTCTTAAAATACTTTTTTTACAACGGAAATTCCTTTTAATATTCTTTAAAAATATGTATTGTAATATAGATTTTTTTTACTACTATATACATTCATTATAAATGAGATAACGTTATAGGTATTATAGTATATATATATATATATATATATATATACTATATTTTAATAAAAACATAAGGATAGGAAGTATAATAATTCACTAATATGACTTATTTGATAATACTTACTACATATGAAACACAAGAGTATTTGCATATAGTCTTAGGAATCCAGTATATTTAAAATTATCATTATTTTGAGATTAATTGAATTTAGTCTATAAAAATACACTAGGAATCATTGAAGTCGATAAAAAGTGAAATCTATAAATCATACACCACTAGCACACAATTTAATGAATATAATATAGTGTCATAATGAAATAAGAAGCAATCCATCAACTCCTTTAACAAATACAGCTTTATCCACGATTAATTATAATTCCAGTCGAGCAGACGCGTATTAAAATGTCCAAGCTGTTGCAAAAACTCTGACAGTACTCATCGACCGCAAATAATGTGTTCTATTGGAGAAAAAAAGAAACGCATTAACAAGATCGTAGAAATAAAATCTGAAATAAAATATTATTATAATTTCAATCTCATCATCGTAATTCAAACACGTAAAAAATGATTAACAAAAGCTGGCGACTTGCGATATATAACTTCGGCAAAAACTGCCGCATAGAATAATAATTGGGAAAAACAAAGAAAAAGAGTGAAATTGGTATAGCGAGACAGCAATCGAATTTTTCTTATACTACGTTAATAAAATTTCTTTATCTATATGTATTGCGAATCCAATGAAAATTTTATTCAACGTCGTTCGTTATTTATGAATATTTTAACTGATACTTACACTATAGTTGATTGATTAAAGAACATTGGAGCGTAATTGTTCTTTAATTTATATTATAATTAATAATTCATTAATTCATTTTGTTTTCTAAATTTGTTCGCGAGATATTTCGTAGCACAACGAATTTAAAATAAACTCTTCCTATATATATATATATATTTTTTTTTTATATAAAATCATTAGGCTTAAATTAACCTTATTTATACAAATTGTCAACTCACTGTATCATAAATATAACCGGAAAGAAAGATATAAGTATATCCATTAACAATCAATAAAGGATTTGAGAGAGAAAGTACTTGAGGAAAGGTTATAAGACACGAATAACTTATACCATAAAACAGGGGGCAATGAGGTATCAAGTGTCTTGCCAACATTTTTCATCGCGAGCTTGAATTTTATTCCGTGCGCCATTGTCGAACAAGCTGACGCCACATTGGAGATGTAGTCAGCGTTGAGGAACTTTATACCTCCGCGGTAACTTTTTCCCTCTTTCATTTTTCTCCATTTTGACCTCCGTCATTGATATATATATATATATATATATATATACATACTAAGAAACATAGATAAAGGAGATTGAGAGAGAGGGAGAGAATATTATTATTCGTAAAAACTTGCTAAACTTTATCTAAAGAAGAGACGTCACATGCCGTTGCTTCTGTATATGTATCACAGTCCGGAAGATAATGAGAAAGCAATACTCCCTAGTTGGGATAACTAGACTTGGAAGCTCTTATGCTCAGATTATTGTGCAATTAGAGAAACGAATGGACGTTGGTGTTCGGGTGGCGGGAGGAGGGTGGCGGATGGCGGGGGAGGGGAGGGGGATATCTGATCTAGTTGCTCGTGCAGTTTTGATAAGGAATGAAAAAATAATTTTTTCTCTCGCTTAGCTTAATACGAATGGACAATTCATTCGACTTGTATAAAACAAACGAGTATTTACTGCTTATTTGCTCGATCTTGTACGATCTATGCGAATGACTGCGCAAACATTAATAAAGATAAAGCAATGTAATAATATTATTTCGTGTCGCACTGACATGCCCTTCGTAGTCATTGTGAAAAATTAAATTTTTGTTCCATTTTTATAATAATAGTTATTCAACATTTTAAAGCACACTATGAAAAACTAAAGACTAAAATCTTCCATTTATGGTCCATTCGATCAAAGATATACGTTTAAGATATAGTCAATGGGATGATAATACTCCGCATAAAGTTATCGCGAAAGTTTTCGCAATATTTTATAAACAGACGGTGGGTGGTGAAATTTGTATAATATCCGTATAAACGATTAAGTGCCATATTTATTAAATTTTCTAATACTTTAAATTTAATTACACTAAAATAATGCTTGTATCATAAAAATAGCACATGTACATCAATATTTATTCGTGTTTGAGCGAACTAACTCTTATGATTAAATTAATGACGTAATCACAAATTCAAGGGAAAATAAACGTATTAAATGGGCGCTTTTATTATAATTCAAAAATTAGATTAAACGAAGATTAAATGAATCTCGTGTATTGATAAAAGTCCAAGAGCTACTGCATTGTCAAAATTTAATAATTTTCTAATACTCGAAGCTCGTCACTTCAATACCGATTGCCTCTAACATCGCAAACTTATAATGGAAACGAAACATTTATCGCGACTAAATTAAAGGCACAAATTATTCAGGTATTACTGCATAAGAACTGAGATGGAGGAAGATAGAAAATGAAAGACGAAGCTCGTGTTCCATTTAATATAAGTAGGATTATTTTGTTTCGTTGAGCTCCAGCTACAAGTTTTGCTACTTTCGTGCACCTACCGAAGCTGTCAAGATCAACATCTGCAGGGAAACATTGTTGAGTGCGAAGAGAAAATATTAATAAAACAACGTTGCTTCTGTGGTTTTGTATTGGTTGCTGTAATTGAGTGTTTGTGAAGATTTTTATTATTGAAATGTACTGTCGCAAATTTCTGTTATACTCATTATTACATTAAATAGAGCGAAAGTTCTTTAACAATTTTATCTTATAATTATTTTTTTTTTTTTGTTTTTGTTTTTGTTTTTTTGTTTGTTTGTTTTTCATTTTATTGATATTTTAAGTACATATTCCAATCGATTTCTATTCATTTGATCATTAGTATTTCATCGAGTAAAGATACATCTGAAGATGAATGAAGCTGCCGAATTTAATAATTGTACAGCGCTAAATAGTAGGAATTATTATATTCAAAGCATATAATAATGCAATGATAATATTGCAATATAGAAGCAACGAGTCAAGCACGTTCGTTTGATAAGAACCGATAATTTTAAATTATTCATACACATGGTAATGATAAGGAATGAATTTAAAGACATTGCAGTTTGTACAATGCCACAATGATAAACTTCTAAGCCTTCGATGCAACCCCGAACAGCTTCATTGTCGAGCCATTTCAAAATAATCAACTGGCGCATCGTAAACGTAAAAAAGATGCGGTCGACTTGTCTCGTCCAATGTGTCGTCGCCTCGAATAAGCCGTCTAGCAAAATCGATTTTCCCCGACAATTGACATCGGGCATTCTACAGAAATCGGAAGCTCATGCAGTACGTCCATCGTCATCGCATGGCATCGAATTGGCCGAGACGCGGTCTCAAAGCGCCAATGAAAAACACAATTTCTCCGACGTCTATTCTCGACATAACAAACGCTCAAGCTCGAAGAAAAGTCGACGTAGAAGAGGTATAAGGAGCACCGTCGCGAAAGGCCCCTTTTTATTCAAAATTCAATGGAATATCCGAGACTAGAAGTCAGGAATCCTTTTTCCAACTCTGCTGCATCTCTCGCTGTATTACCCTAAACGAGATTCTTACTCCATAGGGCACGAGCGGACCCTGGGCATTTCAATCGAGAGCGGTTAAAGACTCTCGCCGAGCCCAGGTAGGACTGGTAGGAAAGGTAGCTGCGAGCGGAAACGAGCCGACCTAGACGAGGCAAGAGGGAGTAATTTCGTTATCCGTCAAAGGAGGTATAAAAAGAGAGAGCGAGTGATGACGAGCGAAGCGGTTACGCGATTGGGGCGGTACGCGGGCGGCGGGAGGGTTGATAAAGGGGGGGGGGCGAGAGATGAGGTAAGGCAAGAGCAGCGGTTGAAAGGGTACTGGATGGGGAAGTGCAATAAAAGTAAACGGAACGCCGAGAAGAGTGGGTGAAAAAAGCAATGAAAATGCTTGGAAAGACGTAAAGGAGGAAGGGGAAGCCAAAGAGCCGAAGATGAGAAATGAGCGAGTGACGGGGCACGCTCGGGTAACAAAGTGTACTGGATAAAAGTCGACTCCGAGGGCTTATATTATGCATTATTATGCCTTCTCGGTTTGATGAGATCTTCTCGTTCCTTATTTTCCTCCGTCATTGCCCTCTCTCTCTCTCTCTCTCTCTCTCTCTCTCTCTCTCTCTCTCTCTCTCTCTCAATATATATATATATATTTATACGTGTACGTACTATACGCGCGCACATACGCACATATATATATATATATATATATATATTGAGAGAGAGAGAGAGAGAGAGAGAGCCAATGAGAGTACGGATGAGAAAAGGATCTTTAAAATATACTTTGATATTTAAAAGTACAAAGGGATGAACTTACCGAGTCTATTAGCAGTCTTCATCTTTACGAGGGAAAGTTTCACGATGCGTGATAAAAGATTGCTCGGATTTAGTGATTTCTCGATAATCCATAAATTCGC
>NW_011948429.1:3652778-3666812 GCF_000503995.2 Ceratosolen solmsi marchali
AAGAGCGTCTTCTCGATTGATGATTCGAATAGAGACGAATGACTTTGAATGGGATAAATTTTAATGGCAGAGTAAATACTTGAATTTTATTCTTGAACATACTTGCTGGTTGAAATTATTAGACCTGTTAAAGCATATTTAATTATCTCGATAAAAAGCCGTTAGGTAAATATAATTTTGACGAATTATTATTAATATTATTGTTATTATTCCTCTTTTCTTTCTTTTTTTCTTTTCTTTTATGAATATTCGCTTTATCGAAGTAATCTAGAATTTTAAGCATCGTCGACTTTCAGATTAAAATTTTATTTCAAATATTAAACGACTATTGTTCCCACGAACTTTTAATCTCTTTATCAGGATACTTCATTTATTTACCAAATCTTACCTCGATTTACAGTTCTTCCCTGCTTCTGAATTGTAAATCTTGCATACTTCGCTTCATTAAATACATCTATATATATATACATCTATATATATATATATATATATCACGGATATCATTAATTATTATGTACTTGTAGGTCGCGCTTGAATAATAACTTAGAGGCGCGAGAAGGAGCCCACTTTTCACGAGAATTCACAGTAATATATTTATAAAATCCACTGCGAAACGGAAAATGCGAGAAAACGCCGCGGGACATTCGCAGAACTTTTGAAAAATGCGTTTGCTGATTACCCTTGGAAATTCGTACGCTGCATGATCGAGAGGAAAAAGCTCGTTACATTCAATAATTACAGGGACGCAAGTGAAAATCGGCAACGGTGGATTGAGCTCCAGTCGAACGTTAGCTACTCTTTTCCCCAGCGTGAGGCCTAATTGCCGGCGGCAGGTGAACATTGACTGTGGTGATGCTGGACGGTTTGAGTGGTGGTGGATGACGGTCGGTGGGACGGGAGGGGAGGGGAGGGGAGGGGAGGGGATGGGGAGGGGGAGGGGGGAGCATAGATAATAGCTCGTTTCGAAATCCATCAACACGATTAGAAGAGCGGCATAACCCCGAGCCGTCTTTCCTCGATTCACCGCTTGTTTGATAATGGACTCGATCGATCCTAATCGAGGTTACAGCCTTCGCTCTCACATTGCCATTGGCGCTGCTTCAACCGCATATCCGCAAAATTAGCATGGGCAAACTGTCCAACTCGCATCTGTCCTTGTTGCCGTACTCTTAGAGCTCCTTCTACGCTCGCCCATTCCTTTTTCAGCTCCGGCCATCGATCCACGACCCGTTCGACGATTATTTTTCGCGTCCCGCCGATCAATTATTCATACTAATCGGGGGCAAATTCGTAGCTTAACGAGACTCTGCCACGCAACTTGGAGATGCGCTGTTTGATTTAAGTCTCGTTTGTTTTAAGTTTACGTAGCCGCTGAGTGCTGAAACGACGTGTCTACTTGCCAATTTACTCTAACTCGACTAATTTCCGAAGATGTATGCTTCTAGCTAAGAATTGCCGTGCTTCTTTGCATCGTAAGAATTTTGAGTGAGATGAGTGGCGGGTGGATTTTGGGGGTGGTGGTTTGGGGGAAGAGGTGGGGAGGGGGTTGAAAATTTCTATAGTAATTTATTTAATGGCTCGTTGAAATGTCTAAACAATAGTTTAATATTAAACGTGCCTATTAAATTTACTATTATTTGTACCATAATATCGTTACTATCCATTAAAATTTAATCAAAGTTGCACGCATTAATAGGAGTCCTACTTACTTAGTTAGAATTTCGTAAAATATCGCTTTATCACTGACAAACTAAACCCATACCGTGTTTAAATGTATATGCTTTAAACTGTTTATGCTCGTAGTTTCCCTCGAGAATATATTACTAAAATAATAGACTTATCTTTATATTAAACATAAAGATAGATATAAACTTTTAATATTACAAAATGAGCGAATAGATTAAAAAAAAAAAAATCTTAAATCACAACCTAAATCGATGAGAACTGTCTCTGAAGTACAATTTTGCGCAATATATTTATTTGCTTGATTTCTTGAAATTATTATAATTATTTAAGTCTATGCTAATGCGTGTTTGTTAAGCAAGGTACGGCACTTCTTATTTATATTGTTGATTTACGATTTTCGGTAATAGATAATACGAAGAGATTCCTTCACCTAAAAAATTTTTTTAATCGATGATTTATACGTTATAAGATTAAATATCATTTTCCAATCATTATTACGAGCATATCACGTACATTTGTCATTACTAAATTTCATCCTTATAATCGGCAATTTTAATATTTCGTCTATAACTCTTGCCATTTGAAACTTATTTAGACATTACATTGTCAATTAAGTAATTTGTCACGTATATTTTTATATTAAATTATAAGTTCATAGAAGTAAAATGTATTCTTCAAACAATCAATTATTAAAATTTACAATTTTAACATAAAGCTTCTGTTGAAATTATTATCCGTTGAAATAAAACATTGTGTTAAACTTGGAAAGCAAATGAAAGAAAACGCTCGACATTTTTTAATTTTGGCAATGAATGTCGAGCAGAAACAAACGTCAATAATCAGAAAAGGGAATTTAAAGTTTTGAAAAATTTTAGTAAAGTACCATTATCAATACGCAACTCACTTTAAAACTTTCAGCATCTTTATTGGTAAGCAAGTTTGCAATTTTGCAAATTGCGACGTTAGGAAACGGTATATTACTGAAGTAAAATGATACTTCCAAAAAAAAATATAAAGCAAGTATGATATATTTGATTGTTTATTCTTTACGATAAAATTAAACTGCCATTTTCCTGTTTCATAAGCATTTAATTTTACCAGACAAATATTTCAAACGAAATTATTCACATTTGTGTGGCTATTATGTCTCGTTATTAAATACCAAAATTACAATATACAATTACATTAAACTATATGTTCAAAGAATATTCAATACATGATTGATGCCTTTCAAATGTTTCAAACGGAGCTCCTATGACGAGCTTATGGCCTGTAAAGATATCAAGTTGTGCAATGTTTCATTCACATACCTTTAGAAAGTACAAATTAGTTAGAAAATAGTGAAAAAGGTTATTTATCAAGATTTGAATTAAATTGCATAGATTGTGCATTAAAGTAACGTTAGTTAATGTATATTTAACTGAAATAAAGCCATAAAATATGAAAATACCTGGTAAATAATATTACTTAAGCAGACAAGGCTTTCAGCATTTACTCAAAAGATTAAATAAACGAACAACTACATCTTTCTCTTTCTCATACAACATAATACATGGCGCTTATATAAAATTGCTGTATCAAACTTAATATCAGCTTGCCATACATTTTTCCCCCTCTCCTCCTATTCATAATTTCTTCAAAACTAGAACTCTGCCAAAAACTCAAAATTTTCAATTACTTACCTGCTCCTTTCTTTTCTCGTTCTTCCCACCGTCGAGCTCGCTTATTTATCTTCGCCTCTCGCTACTTACCCCCACCGCTCCACTCAAGGACTCGAAAGTAGTATGCGAGAAAAGGGTCGCGCAAATACATTCGGACATGGAGAGAAACAGGGATTCGTGTCAGTTTGGCAACGGCCCTCCCTCCTCCTACTCCTCGTTACGAAGAACAACAGGCTTTCGCCAAGCTATGCGCACCTCTTATATCGATCCCTTAACATAAAAATTACACGACGTGTAATTTCAATTTACATTACAGTTTTCACCTCTGTTGTCTGTTTTTCCTTAGCAACTTTTCGCGTACTCGAGTATGCGCTATTACTCGCAAATGAATTAAGGAATTGACGTACTCGGTACATTTATTTAGGAAAGGGGTCTCGCAAATTATCAAGCCCACTCAAATTTATTTCTGTAATTGGAAATCTTATGATTTCGGTTTATTGATTAATCGATATGAAGCAATTAATAGGATAGACTAGTTGGTCATACAACAAGCGAATAATAAATAAATAATCCAAATAAATATTACGCTCTTTCAAGTACAACCTCATCATTTATCGATTAAGTTTTAATGTTCGTATGTACAAATTGCTTGATGACTTTCCAACACACGTATTTAGAAAATTTGAAGATTGACGTTTTACTTATTCTTTTTGCTTTTATCCCAAGATTCTCATATTAACGTAACGATAAATATTAAATATCTTTTTAGAGCGCATAGCCTTACGACGGCGAACCCCTTATATCTGTATATATGCAGCTTTTGCCGCTAGAGTAATTATACGATAAAGTCACCCAAGTCGCTATTCCCAGGTAACAAGACGAATGACACGTCACATCGTTGCTTTGCTCCACAAGTTATAGGATCATTTCTCTTTAGTGTTATGCTTCACGGTCAAGCGACTTTCTAATCGACAATCATTTGTATTTTTTTACACGCGCAAATTAGTATTTTTCTGACTAAAAAAATATGGAATATTTTTTGGCTACGCAAGGAAATTAATAAACATTTGTATGAATTCAACTTTATCGTTATATTAACGGTTATTTATAATTTTTGAAGGGTTTCGGGGGATAATACACTTTCAAAACTGTTTGACGGGTATAGATTTTGATGGTCAACGCATTCGTTCAGCACTCGAAACAGCAAGAAACACATTCGCCACGAACAAGTCTTGTTTTCATTATATTGGTTAAACTTGCTATTATTGTTATTATGATAAAGCGAGTACCTGGAAGAGCTTTGATAGGATTTCTCGGCTGGTTTTACTGGGGTGAGGAGTTTCCGAGAGCTTTTGGTTACAATTTTGATTGTCCTCAAGAGTTGGACGATTGGCAAGATTTGATGGAGAAGCTTGTATGTTTAGAGAGGCAAAATATGCGAATGTATGAAATGAAGAATAGAAGTACGAATTCGCCTTCGAAATATTTGTTATTGCTTCGACCAGATTGTATATTTATATTTCAAATAAATGCACATGTATCGATACGTAAAGATTATTAGGCCTAAAAGTACTTATAACATATACATACAACGTATTCGTGTAGAGTAAAGAAATAAGTAGTTTTCAAATGAATTTAACAATATTTATGATAATTGACGAATAAAACATGGATCAATAATTAATTAATAGTCGCATTCAATTCATTTTTCATTGCGATTCTTAAAACAAAATAGTATTTGCTAAAGCCATTAAATTATATTAATGGCTATATTTTCTACATTAATCAAATGGAAACAATCTTTTACGCGCCTGAAATATTATTTTAAGTACGAAAAATTATATAATCATACTATTATTACTATTAACATAAAATTTGCTAAATCTTTGAATAATTTCAATAATTACAGAAACTATATTATAATCAATTATAATCATACAAAAGGTTTTTTTAATCTATCGTTTACACAATACTGAATTTTCTCGTAATCAATTATCATAAAACTATACCAAGTGTTTCGAAAAACATAATAATGAATAATAAAAAAATTCTTCATCAATTAATAGAATTCTACATATCAAATGATTTTATTTAACTATTTAATTAAATTGATTTACGTCTACACCTCCAAAATTGTATTATCGAATGAACTGAAACTTTATTAAATAAAAAATTAAAAATAACAATAAAAAAAAGCAACTAGCAAGCAACATTCTATCAACACACTTATATTATAAAAATAAATTGGCTAAGAAAAGTAAGGATAAAACTTTATTATATCGGAGATTATAGTTTATGAGGATCGCCGATCCTCGACCTCTAAACTTGTTGAAAAAGTATATGTTACTTTAAATTGCTACATGTACCAATATTAACCTTTCTTCGTAAAATATTCTTTCTCACTTTTTATTCTAAAGGACTCCCTCCCCCTCAAAACAATATATAATGTTAAATTATAAATAATCCGACAGTTTATAATCCAGAAATATGTTATCCATGTATTATCCATAACCTTCTTTAACGCAAATTATGACAAATCATCATTAATGAGAATCTTTCTTTATTCTAGATATCAAGCGTCATACGCTCTTGTCGACAGCTATTTTCTTTTATTCTCCAATTTTCATGCTTAATCTCTCCGTTTTCATTATTATTTTCCATTAGAGTGGCATGGTATTTTCGTCTCTACGATTGTGAACTCTTGTACATAATAATGAATAAGTTTTTTTTTATCTGATACCAGTGATAGTAAGAGGAGACTTTATTATTTTTGATTAGTTTATAATTTGACTAGTAATTGACGGCTGATTTAATGTAAATACAAATATAATAATAAAATCCGTGTAAAACTGAAGTTTTACATGCTAACATTTCTTTTACATACATTTATCACGGATTTAAAATATACGAGATATCGCTATTTTTCTTAAATTATTCTCTGCTATAAAGTTAAGTCTGCTAAATTACATATATTACGATAAATTTTTTCATCGATCTTTTAAGCTGTCATTATTCGTAAAATTTCTGAAATTAAGAATTTAATTGAAATAGCCTCGTCTGTATATTTATATTTACATAGCTTAGAACCTTAGTAGTCTAACCTCATTAAAAACTATATTAACCACAATAAAATAGCATAATTTGTCGACACTCATAAAATATATTTACTACAATGAAATAATATAATAATAATAAGACGATCATTGAATACAAAATATAACATTGAATACAAAATTAAAAGTGGCGCGCATGCGTTGAGAGTCAAACAAATAAAAGTAATGCCTTCACGTTTAAGATAAACGTTCATATTAGCTGTAATGTAGTAAAAATTTTAAATATCTTTAACTTATCATTATTGAGATGAAATTAAAGCTTTTCCAACAAAATTAACATAAAATACTTAATAATCTAACTTGACATCGGATGTAACGGGAGCAATTACCATCCCTAGTGATTACGAACTCTTCGAAAATCCATTGATAATTCTATTACTGGTGGGATAGAAAAATCAATTGGGTAGTTATAGAATGGATCAGTAAATGCCGCTCTTGTATTAAACAATTGATTATTCGAATGACGATTATTCGAATGACGATTATTCGTCCATAATTTAACATTTAGTTTGCATTCCCCGCACTGTAAAACAGTAAACCCATAATTGAAATTCACCAGCCGCATAGGTAAAACACATAACTTCGTCATTCGGAATACAGTCAAATACGAGGCCGTTAAGCAATGGATATTTTACACTATCGAGTTACCCAGTCATCCGTCCCTATGTAAGAAGCCGAACGAGGGATGCGAAAACTTATCCATTCGCCGGAACTGATAACTTGCCCGACCGCGATAGCCAAGCTCAATAACAAAAAACTCGGCAAAAAAAGGTGTGGCAAAAGATCGGCCGCAACTGCTGTTATTCATCTCTCGTGAGCTCATCGTGTATCCGGCGTTAGCAATCCCGTCACGAAAGCCCGTAATTACGAAGAAACGGATACTCGAAAGCTACGTATGCACATGGTGCAGTACCATTGGCCGGGACACAGTGGGAGTGAGACGCTCGCGCTTAACCCATGGTCCCGGCGGTACGGCGGTCGCGACCGATCGATGAATATCAATTAATTATCGAAATAGTCGACGGCACGAGCGGTAATAATGATCTCGGCTACGCATTTACGCACAATGTCGGATCTGCCATTTATGCGCGGTCTCACGCTCGCAAATATGTCCGCCCAATTTTACTAATTAGAATCGGGGTGGCAGTCGGCCCAGCAGATCCATGAGTCATTGTGTCCTCGGGCGATATATTTGCCTTCTTCGTGTACTAGACCGATATTCGGGATGCGGAGTCGTTTTCCTCGCAACCAGCAGCCAGCGCACTACCATCTGTCATAAAGTTGACAAACGACAATATCGGTGGAATATTATCGTTTCTTGTACATAATAAAACTCTATGCGATGGTAATTTTTTCGTTACGGACATTTCTCGTTTTGATAATTAAAAGCGAAATTGCGGCAAGCGTTCTTCCGATATTTTAATCTAATGTATAATGTAGTGACGAATTTTCATTTTATTTGTAATGTACGACTTTCAATAATGCAATTGCATTCATTTTTCAATCATCCATCGACAATGTACTACGCATGTAATTGGATAGTTGCGTCTCTCGTGTCTTAAAATGCATATTGAAATTCGCTAAATATATAAAGATAGCTGCTTCCAAAATCTATGTAATTAATAATATTTACATTGCATGTAAATATATAATAAAGATTTTTTATAATTATTGTCAGCCGTAGAACAAAGTAATAATATACAATTATTTGAACTGTAGAATTTCTGATTCAACGGGTAAAAATCAATATTTTTATCATTACAATGTATTTCTTTAAAATACCTTTAGTAACAACACTGCACTCGTGTAAAAAACAAATATTAAAATTGTTTATTTGGAGCAAAAATATGAATAGTAACGTGAAAAGTTAACTGAAATCAATAATAATTTCTAAATCAGAATATTTGTAGCGACATATTATTAACATTTTATTTCAATAAAAAAAAATTTGTTCAGCATTTATCAGATTCTGAATTTCCAAAACAAAAGCAAAATACACGAATACTTAACATCACAAAAGTTATATATATATATATATATATATATTTTTTTTTTTTTTTTTTTTTAATGCATATCAATGAAATGATGATAATAAACAACAAATGTGAATATGTAGCTATATTTGCTTTCGTTTTATTGAACTTAACTACAATAAAAAATTATTTTCAGTTCAAAACAAGTACCTAGATATTTTAATTATAATTTATTACAATAATATACTTCTAAAATAAACTTTCACATTATACGTATTTATTATTTAAAAATTTTAATTGCAAATATTATTATAAAGAAAAATAATATGCTCAATTAACAGTATTAACTTTCTATCTCCCTCTGGATCTTATTATAAAAAAATAATTAAAGATTAATTATTTGTTACAAAGAGTATCATAATGAAAGTATGAATCTCAGTTGATATTGATTTGAATATTAAATTTTAATAAATATCACACATTTATTTATTAACGATAATAAGATTAAAATCACAAAATAATGGAAAATTATAATAATTATTAATAAGTTTAAAAACGAGGAATTTTTCGTCTTTCTCGATGATTATAATAAATCTTTTTAAAAATATTCTAGTTAAAAAATTCAATTACAATTATTTTGAAGTTTGACGTTGGCTAGGAAAATAATTATTACTTTCATAAATTATTTTTGTCATTCAACATTACATAAAAAAAATCTAAAACATTATATAAGAAGAAACATATTATTGGCTTGCTTTTTACTTAATATTTTACAGAAACAGCACTTGCATCAATCTAGTAGTTTTATAGATATAAAGACATAAAGAATACGAAATACGTTTATATGTTATAATTACGATAATTAAGAATGTCACAGGAAATAGTTAAAATTATTGTTAAAATAAAATTAAAAAATTTCAAATAACTAATTATATATTATTGATGATTATATGTATTGCAGATAAATCAAATTCTTTTTGGTATTTTATTAATTGAAACAATAATAAATTGGTAAAATTTCGATGCTAATCGTAATTAGGAAGTTAACAAATTTCTAAGAAAATAATTGCCTCTTAAAAGTATTGTTAAATATAAACGTAGAATAGATAAGAACGTATTCATATAATGGGACATTCGATATTATTTTAATTTAATGAAGAATTCATATGGTTTTTAGAAGAATTATTTGAATAGGAAATAAAAATATTATACGTAATAAAAATGATGACAGCGTTACTTGCTCCAAATGACATTTCATTGTTTCAAATATCTTACTAAAATATAAAAATGGCTTTTTTATGCAAAATTTATTTTATAAAGTGTGTCAACATCACAATATTGATTTCATTTTGAAAAAATGTATCAAGTCCCTAAGGAATACCTTAGGGAAGGAATAAATAAGTATGTGCCAAACAATTTATCGTATCTCTCATAATAAAGAAATAAACTTGATACTCGTATGCGTTTCATATATCTATAAATTTGACAATGTTTATACAAATGTAAAATAATACAAAATCATCCATTTACAAGTCCAAAGAAAACTTGCGTAAATAATTATCAAGTATTCGTGTTAATTAAATATAAAATCTCATCATGCTTAATTAATTATTATAGTATGAAAATAATGAGCAGCTTGATGATGGCGACATGTATGATTGAAAAAAAGAGGTAACGAAAAGTATATCCAAGCTTTAATTATTTTAACTGCTTGGATCACGTGAATTCGATGTATTTTTCTTGGCTACTATCGTTTCTACAGTAGCATCGTTAATGTCATTTTCACGATCCCGGTTTTAGTGAATTTGCCACATGAGTGCCTTAAAGTTGTAAACCTTTGACATTTGAGATAAAAAAGAGATTTAAAAGAAAAAAGAAAATGGAGAGAGAGAGAGAGAGAGAGATAGAGAGAGAGAGAGAGTGTGAGAGAGAGCATGGAAAAGAACTATGCTACAATAAAGATAATCCAGAACAGATTTTGAAAAAATTTCGTAAAAATTGATAGAGGACTATAAATTATTAATACTCAAGCACATTATTATTTTTTGAAACTCTTATATATTCTGGTATTAACATAAAATTTAAATGGAATACAAAAATAGAACGTTTCAATACGTATGTATATATGGTATAATTTCTTTTTAAAACTTGAAACCTTGAAAACTGATAAATATCCTTTTTTACGTGATAATGGTTTACTGGTTATGTATAAAATTGATGATGAAACTGTAAAATATTTTAAGAATCAAGATTGTCTTGTAGATAAATGTAACAATGACACTTCATTTCAGGCAAGGATAAATAAGTCGAGGAAATATAAGAGAAATGTTTTTTAAAATGCTTAAAGTGTCGTTAAATCGTATGAGAGATATATGAAAAAGTTAACTCAAAGAGATATCATTCGTTTTATCGCTTCTCAAGAAAATGTCATTATTGTGCCTTTGATCTATACGAGCATTGAATTATCTCACTTTATTCATTCTACTGCAATTTCACAACGCAGACAGTGTTTGCGCATAGATTATTTGTTCATTAAGCTGACGAAAAAAAAGACAAGTAACTGTAAAAAAATATATACAGAACACGAACGTGTAAGAGTACGTGTATTTAGGGACTTTTTCATTTCATAAATAATCTAGTTACATAAACAATGTGATATTTCGTGTTATTTTTATTATTGAGTAACCAAAAATACTCATCATGAATCATCATATTGTCTATAGAAATAAAGCATAATGCACGAGTATATGAGAGCATCAAATTCATCGGAAATAATAAATTTTCTGAATTCACCGATCGTATCCGAGTCACATCAATGTTGGCTTTTTGACACAAATTTTATTCACCAAAAATAATAAAAATGATAAAAGCTATAAAATTTACATTCATATATTTGACACGAAGTGAATTATTTAACAAAATTTTTAGATATTATAAAACTTTTAACATTAATTCCGTTGAACAATTTCTTACTGTGAAATAAAAATAAATATAATCTTGTATAATTTACGTATTTACAATAATCACGTACATTTCGTAAAGTATTTATGGTATTTTAATATAATTTCATAATAACCGAGGGCTGCGAATTTAATATTAGTTTATATATGAATATAATTCACCTGTGTAACTATATTAAGAATTTGAAACATAACTGTATTTCCGTCGTTAAAGTCTACCGTTTAATAATTATGTTCGAAATACATTCATAAGTGTGTGTTGGTGTAGTTATGAATTTCTTGCTGTTTATGAATAGAAAGTGTTAAGTAAAATGAACAATGAAAAAATAATAAGAAGCGTAAAGTAAAAAAAAAAAAAAAAAAGGTTTAAAGACCTTTTCCTTTATTTTCCGTGTTGACTTTATTTTTATTTTTATGTATTAGATTCAACTTTGCGATATTTTTACTAAATATTTTGTCGATACACGTGGCAAAACCTTATTGTTACTTTATTGACTTTCCGATTATATTATCGAAAGTATAGAAAGACTTGTGATCAAGTGTCTTGGAAGCTGTCGATCTATACGTTGTCTTTTCTTTTAATTTTCTGTCTGGCTCCTTGGCTACTTTTAGAATTTATTATTTAAAAGAAATTATTAATTTCCATGCGACGTAACATTCTTTAGACTTAAAAATCAATACTTATAACTTGCGTTCTCTATAGTAACGCATACAACGATCCAACAATTTATGATTCAATTTAATAAACAACGAGAAAAATATTGGTAATTATCGTCGCTTTACAAACAAAACAAACAAAACAAAACAAACAAAACAAAAAACTCATCCCTCTATTAAAATAATGTTTTATGATAATTATGGATTAATTTACATTTTTCCTCACGTGTCTCTAGTGAATATTTTTTTTCGAGAACTTTATACACGTGATCCTGCAGCTACATTATTATCAAAAATTTTCATAAAAACGATGTGAAAAAAAACATTTTGACGTTTAGTAAAGAAATCCGTTATTTCATTTCGCATTTTATAGAGCATCGAGGAAGCGCTATCGATAGTACAGGAAAACTTGTTGAATGAAATATAAGATCCTTTAATCGAAGACTAATAAATTTCATTCATCAAAAAGTAGTCGCGCCTTGATTTCTTTTTCTATTTGTTTTTTGTTTTGTTTATTATTTCTTTTGTTTTTTCTTTGTTTCGTTCTCGAGTGGTCGAAAAATTCTTGAAAATAAAGCGTAAGAGAAACTAGTGGAGAAAAGCCGATCAGCGGGGATGTTATAGATGTAGGAACGGAAACTTTTACCTAAAGGAAGCACCATTCATCTCCAATTTCGTCTTTCCAAAGCTGTGCTCTTTTCAAATTTCCAATCGATCATCTTCTTCTCTCTTTTTAGCCATAAGTTTTCCAACACCTTACAACCAATGCACGTAAGGTACGACGCTTCCACCATCCCCTCACCCCCGAGTAACCATCATAAAGTAAAGTATAGTAGGAGTTTGGCGCCTCAAGTTGCAGTTCTTGAGGTCGCTAAATGAAGAAGTCCGTGCGAGTGAGGCAACGATGAAATCGGGCCGAGAAAAACATAGTTTGCCATTGAGTAGTCACCAAGGTAAATTGATATTGAATGGGACCAATGGTGCAACTGTGCTTAACACGTCGAAGCACAAGCAAGCTGGACTATTTACCAAAATTTGCTAAATCGTAGGAACAATTATCTATTAACGCGACGGTTGCTTATCGAGGAATCGCTCGGTCAGCCTCGTATCGAGACAGTGAGAGAGCGAGAGAGCGAGAGAGACAGTATAGTCGTAATGGCCTTGGCCACTCGGCGCCTAGACGTAGCGCGACACTGTCGCAGCTAGTGCCCCGCGTGGACGTTCGACTCGTCGACTCCGAGGTACTCCGGAGTATCATCGAAACCGTGGCAACGTAGGCGCGAGGGTCCTAGGCTTCCGGGGGCGAGAGTCATCGGCTGCCTCAGTAATGAGCCGAGTGTGGCGTCGTACGGGCCGCGCAGTTGAGCTCACAGCGTATAAATGTGCGCGATGTACTATTATGCCAGCAAGCTGACTGCGGCGGCCCTGAGCGGGGGGGCCATCAGCACCACCACCACCACCACCACCACCACCACCACCACCACCACCACCACCACCACCACCACCACCACCACCACCACCACCACCACCACCACCACCACCACCACCACCACCACCACCACCACCACCACCACCACCACCACCACCACCACCACCACCACCACCACCACCACCACCACCACCACCACCACCACCACCACCACCACCACCACCACCACCACCACCACCACCACCACCACCACCACCACCACCACCACCACCACCACCACCACCACCACCACCACCACCACCACCACCACCACCACCACCACCACCACCACCACCACCACCACCACCACCACCACCACCACCACCACCACCACCACCACCACCACCACCACCACCACCACCACCACCACCACCACCACCACCACCACCACCACCACCACCACCACCACCACCACCACCACCACCACCACCACCACCACCACCACCACCACCACCACCACCACCACCACCACCACCACCACCACCACCACCACCACCACCACCACCACCACCACCA
>NW_011948429.1:3668483-3684037 GCF_000503995.2 Ceratosolen solmsi marchali
TTTAAATTCAATTTTCATATATTTGATAAATTTAATTTTCAGAAAAATAGACTATCATTTCATAAATAATATTTTCAGGTGAAAATATTTCAACTTAATACTTATATAAAAAATAATAACATTGCAATGTAATTATGGCTTAGAGTCATTGCTCGTAGTCATTAATTGAAATAAATAATTTCGAGTGAAATTATTGAAAAGAGCAATTATGATGAAAAAATATTTTAATTAAAATAAAACATTCTATTGAATTCAAATTATTATGTACTCGCAAATATTATTCATAGCTCGTGATTATAATAATATACAGTACGAAGAATTTAAATACATATATTTGTATATAATTTTATACTTCACATTTTTAATTCTATATTTCAATTCTATAATCTATAATCCGAAACAATTTTTTTTTTTTTTTTTTTTTTTTTTTTTTTTTATAATATTACAATAATATAGTAGTATATCAATATTACCGAATTCTCATCCCTTAGGCCATTTTTCGTACTTTTACATTGACATTTTTATCACTGCACTAGTTCTAAATTAATTTGTTTTTTCTTAAAATACGTCACTTGAAATATATTTACGTGAACACTAATATTTTTGAATACATCTGGATCATTTCCGCCTTGGAAGAATCGATAATCAATATAGACCAAGTAATTGACCCAACTGAAGTAAAATAATCCAGCAATCCAAGAGACGAGAACTCTCTTATATCTTAATTAATATGTATTTAATGGAATATATGCCCATCTACATATGTTTACACCTTAGATTGACCATTAATGCTGTTTAGTAATTATAACATTATTTTTTGCAAATGCCAATTTGCAATATACATATGCATTTCCAATTTCCTTCTTTACTCGGTTTCACTACACTCGAGTAATATCAAATAGAAGCCATTAGAGTTGTGATTATTAATGTGTAATATATAGTTCAGTTTTGTAAATTTTTCATCTCACTAAAATCTTCTAAATTAAGCGAAAAGAATTATTTGTTCAGTTCCTCCTCAACTAGAATTTTAATAATTACTGATGCAACTAAAAGCAGCCCCGAATAAAAAGTCCTGCGAGCCAACTCAATAGTTTATGAATTAAATGAGCTTTCAAATAAAGAAGAAAAGCGACCGCATTTCGTTTACGATAATAAGATTTGAAAATTTTCACATAAATACGCCAAAGTAACAAACACGCTACAAACAAGTATTCGTCCTTAAATCCTTTCAAAATTTATTACATCGGAGGTCATCTAGTTTCTTAGTACGATTCCCCATCACTCTTTTCTTCTTTTACCATCCTTTTCCCCATTCTCCTTTTTGGTCGTGGAATCAACGCACGATGGAGGGAAAGAAGAAGAGGATATGGGAGTATCAATGGAAGCAACGTTGAGAAGGAAAGAAAACGAGTTGAGTTTAAGCTATCGCCATTTCGTTTGCTCGACAATGGCGTCTAAAATGTACAATGCCAGACTTAGTCCACGAGAAGTCAAAGTATTCTCTCTCGGCCTGTTCTTCCTCTTTAGCAGTGCCGATGCGGCTCATCCCCCCCCCCACCCTCTCTCATTCTCACTCTCTTTCACTCTCTCTCTCTCTCTCTCTCTCTCTCTCCTTTTCGTCCTATCCTCTACATCCCTACCACCTTCACACCCTGCCATTCGCACTCTATATCTATCTTTCTCACTCGGCAGCATCGTCCACGCCCGTTTACGATTTAAGCTCAACGTCTTCCGTTGATTCACGCGCTATCTAAGCTTCTCTGTTCGTTCGCCACAATTAATTATACGAGCTGTTTACAGTAATCGGTATGACAAAGATCTCTATTTTTCTGTTGATTGTAGTTTTTGTTTTTGTTTTTTGTTTTTGTTTTTTTTTGTTTTCAATAATAAATTAAACTACGAGTTAAATGCCCGTTTAAGCACTATTTATATTAATTGCTATTTGGAATTTTGGAAGTGCCCGTTAATATTGACAATTTAATATAAAAAACGATGAAGAATCGACTGAGCTACGAAAATAAATTTTATTGATTATTTATAATATTGTTTGGATATCGTATCGAGCATCTGTTAACCGAATTATATACGCCAATAACTTACAGAAATTGACAATTATTCATATGAATGAAAACATCGTACAATTACATTAAAGATTACGACCAACAAACAACGTAAATACATACACTTTAATATCATTAGATATTAAATATATCACCCTTTCCAAGGTAGCATGGTCTCTCGTAAGTTAAAAAACTGACTTTCATTCCATTGTGCATCGCTTCCGTTGAGACTTGCAGAGTCAAGGGACTTAATTGAATAGTAGAGAACATTTAATCGATAGCGACTCACTAATGACATCACTCAAAGAAACGCTCGACACTCCAAAGGATTCGCACGATGAATAAAGAAATTGTCCTCTCGTTTCCTCAAGTCCTATGTGGAATATAATTTTCTTTTTTTTTTCATTTTTTTTTCCTTTTTTTATCCTTTTTTTCCTTTTTTTTTTTTTTTTCTATTCTCTACAAATAGCTCTCGGGCGATACGTTTGTATGCCTTATAAGTGTAAGATATATCAACGGTACCAATTAAGCATAATTTATGCGAACGATGTCGATATTATTAGGTCTATTTTAATATATTTAATATCGACGTATCAATATGATTTTTTATACCTTTATCTTATACTTTAGTCCCACTAAAAATTTCAAAAGATTGAAATGCCCTAAATTTGGTATCTAATCCCAATCAAATCCCAAATAGAATCAAGGGTAAATAGAATCGTAAAAAGTGAGACTTTAAAATTTACGAAGCTAAAATTCTAAGCCTCTCAGCTTATCTATAAGCTACCGTTGTTTGTCAAACGTTAATACAACGATTATTATTAATTATTATTAGCAAGCAAATTTTTGAAATAATAAATAGATGTATATACACTGTGTATTCACGAATGTACAATAATTGAGTGCGTAAAATCAATCAAATATGTATGAAACGCATTGGCAAACTATTAGAATTATTTATAACGAGTTCTGCCTTACACTTTCAGCTCGCTGCGATTCAAATTGTTTAGCATTGATTTAATCTTATGAAAGGTGAATAAAACCGAAGGCCGAGGAGAATTGTAAAATTTATCTACTCACTCGTCTTTTCGTGACACTGTGAGGTAACTCCATCGAGGAGAGAAATTATAGTTACCTACTGGCGATTCCTTTGTTACAATTCCCAGTGACAATAAAAAGTCGTATATTTGATGTAACAAATAGGAAAATAGCGAGCCTTTCAACATCCAATTTTATGCGAATTCAAATAAGTGTAACAAACAATTGTCCACTCTCGCTCAGATACTATAGCTTTATCATTGGCCGATACTTCTTATCACGATTAATTTCATACGCAGCAAAATTATTAACGCACAGCGTACCATAGACCGTATGGTTTTCAAATGCAATATCACTCGACCGGTGTTGAGGGCAGCCGCACCAGACTTTTTCCAATACGGAAGATAAGAGGGCCGAGGCAACGCCCCGACACACACACACACCAATGACGAGCTTTATCAAGCTTTTTAGAGTATTGCATGCTGGCGCTCAATACGAGCCGCGAAGCCGCCTTTAACGGGGCTATTCCAACCACACTTTCCATTTCCGTTTAAATTCTAATTAAGTCTCGTGGATGTCGGATATATCGAATGAGCATTTTAAGCGCGCAAAGCCGTCAACGATTAATTTTATTCGGTGACTCCGTGTAGAAGATGCACGCAACTCTCGGCTTCTTGCCTTTGACCTACCTGAAACGACAATAGCTTTAGGGAGTTACATTCCTCTCTCTCTCTCTCTCTCTCTCTCTCTCACACACTCCCTCTCACTCACTCTCTCACTCCCTCTCTCTCTCTCTCTCTCTCTCTCTCACTCTCTCAATCTCTCGCTGCCGTTCGTCAAATCACGGAAGCATCTTCTTCTCTTCTCCCGTGCCAACTAACTTAACAATGCCAACTAATTAAAGATTCATTATTCCTCCGGTAATGCTGTAATCCACGAGTCCTATAGACTATGCTGCTAGTCTACTTTTGTCTCACTTTTCCCCTCGAGATTGTTGTTCTCTTCGCTCTTGAAGATTAACTGACGAGAAAAGTATTGACGGAGTTATCTGAAAAAGTACAAAGAGAAACATCGAATACATAAACAAAAATAAAGAGAAAAGAAGAATGTGCGCGTCGTGTGCATGTAAGGTGATATATATATACACAAGGAGAGGGAGAGAGAGAGTGAGAGAGAGAGAGAGAGAGAGAGAGAGGACAGCATGGAAGTATTGAAAAAGAAAGATATAATATTATCGTATTAATTATAATACAGAATATGTAGAAAAATTAAATGACTTTACTTGTTTATTTTATTTTATTTTTTATTTTTTTTACTATCAATACAAGATTACGTTTCATAAATATTTAAGAAACAAAATTGTAAAAACCATCGACTTCTACAGTAATTTTCTTACATCGTTATCAGTCAATTACAATTATCTTATTAAATATTCATTATTTCGTTTCTTAAGTTAATTACAATTATGTTATATTTCACCTTATTATAAGTAGGTGGAATGGAGAAACAATTCATTACAATTCAAAGTACAACATGTTTTAGAAATTTATATTTAATTTTTTTTTTTTATTTTTCCTGTTTTGATTTTCTATTCTCAGACATTTATTAAATTTTTATTCTCATATATACACCTAAAAAGTGCTATACCATGAAAATAATATTAATAAATATTATTAATATTAATATTTCATATATTATGACGTTTTTGTTCAATGTCATTGATAGAAAAATAATCTAATGTGATATGAATTTTCTATGAATGAATTATATTAGTAATGTTTTGCGTTGATAAAAATATATTTTATTTATAAAACGTGAATAATGTTATCATCTATTCTTTCAATTTTTAGTTATTCGTATTATTATTATTATTTTTTTTTTAACCTTAAGTATGCAACGAAACATGAATTTTATAAAAATACGAAATTCGCTGTTGGTGCTATTTTTACGTATATTTGATACCATTTTAAATATACATTTCATAAAGTGCAAGATTTTGATCGTGTGAGTGATATTTTTATTTAGTTTCATACATAGAAATGTTTATTAAAATATTACTATGATTAAATTTCTTATTTTTCGTAAAAGATGCATTATTAACGTACATATTTTCTTTGAATTTCAGGTGAGTTGACAATCATCAGATGTAATGTTTTTGAATATTGGAACGATAAAAGCATTCTGTAAGTACTGTAGAAAAATAGTGAAAATATAAATCTCAACAAAGATGTCATCTTGAGTCGAGCAGTTTTTAGTAAAACAAAGTTAAATTACGAGCTTCAGACCTTCGTAATGAGTGCATAAAATGTTGATGGTTCTAATCCTTATTATTTTTCCAAATATAAAGTGTACAATCATTTAAAGTGACGTTCAATATTATATTCAAAGTAAATAAACCCATTTAGCGATCCTAAGTATTAAGTCGAACCAACGTTTCACAAAAAAAAAGTCACGCACAAATGATCGCGAGTAATATCTTATCTCGACGTTCGAAACGAATGATCGCGTCTAATGGCACATTGAGGCATAATATTTGACATGTATAACTGCCAACAAAACACATTCACTTTGACAGAGAATATTATAATCGAGTCAGTGCTCCTTCACTTCTTTGCTTTAAGTCCAAATAAAACTTACCTCAGCCCTCTTCCACTTAGACAATATCGCGGAGAAGAGGCCGAAAATTCGAGTACCTATAACGGTAAAATAGTATAGTAGGGTGGGGAGTAAAGAAGGGAGGGAGGGAGGGAGAGAGAGAGAGAGAAAACAGAGGGATTTAGCATACGCCTTGGATAAAATTGCGTTACACCGGGAATCCTATTCATCCATCCATGTGAATCCCCTTGGCTGTGCGATGTCGGGTCGCGCAGGGGGAAGCCTCGCTTCATTTATCTTTCGATAACGATGTGGTCTCTGCAGGACGACCAGCGGCTCCTGTCCAACGGATATTTCACTTAAGCCGGGGAATGGCGGAGGGCGGGATGAAAGCTTTTCCAGCAAGTCACGGCATTTGATGAAAAATTCTGGACGATGAAATAATGTCCTCGATATACGACCTTTTTTCACCTCGTGTTCGCCCTCTCCCCTTTCCCTTTATGAGACTTTAATTTTTAAATTATGCCTGCGAGAGAGCGGTTTATTATTGATGATTTTTTGCGAATATTCAACCTTTTGGGTGCTTTGAGTGAGGTTGAAGCTTGATCGACGTTGGATAGGAAGCTTTACATTTATCAGTTTTAACCATAATTATCGTAATGGATCGAGTTGGTGGGAGTTGTCAAGGGATTTGTACATTCAGCGGAAGGTAGAGGTTTCTTTTTAAGATAATGTTTGCCCTCCCTTTCGACCTTCGTCATTCATTAAATGCGCTTGCTTTAGAATATCGAATCGTTTATCCATATATATATATATATATATATATATATAGAAATAAAACGAACGCTTAAATGATAAAACATGGCGTATAGTGTGTAAGGATGAGCCAAGTTGATTATTCCAACTTAACTGGAGGTTACATATCTCTTGTTAAATATATGCTTAGACTATTTACATTGTCTTACGAGCTACGGCAGGATATTTATTAACTTTCGACTTTTCTAACAAGTTCGCAATGATTATACTTTTAAATTGGAGAAATTACCTGTTCCCCGAATCGTTTTAAATCTCAAAGGCTTATCTTTGAAGAAGAAAATCCTTATTCACTATTAAAATATGTACGTTACACTAAAATAATGAAGGAGTTCTCACAAAACTCCTCGTGTGTTTATCAAAAAATCTTCTCGATTAATAAATCATTAATCAACAAACTACCGAGGATTTAAAAAACGGTCCGTTGCCGTCGTTATTAAATTCATATACATTAGTCCTAATAATTCCTTAATACTACTTTATTTGTAATACTTTGGAGATGCAAGTAAATGCAAGTTCACAATGACTACTCCAACGACCGAATTATAATTTTCGTGTAAGCTCGAGGGGATCTCCCCCCCCCACCCACCCGCTCCAAACTCGTTTCTCCTTTCATGCAGGCGTTGTATAATACAAGGAAAATGAAAGAAAAAGTGATCGCACGACTGCTGCTACCACTGCTGAATAGCACGATTAACGCGCAAAATATGTGGCTGAGAGATTAACATAAGGGATCTTTATTAGCCCGGGAAAGGCCGCCGGACCTGCCCCCATCCCCCTCCAAACGGCAAAATTTACGCGCTGCGCACACGGCCATCACATCCGTACGTGCCCTCGCGACTCCCACTATGTTAACTCTAAACCGCCTTTGCTTCTCTCTCATCTCCTTTTCTCTTCTTCTTCATCATCTTCTTCATCTTCATCTTCTTCTTCTTCTTCATCCCCTTCTGATTCTCCAGCATCATTCTTAGGGCGGCGCTCTTCTGCGGCTCGTTTCGATCGCACTCCTCTTTGTGTTCGTTATATCCATGAACTGCGCGATTTCTCACATTTTCAGCATCTCCGCGTTAGTCTCACCAATTTAACTTCTAACTGCATTTCCGTGGAATAGCCTTGGCTCAAATTAGACAGTCATCCTGCTTACTACGCAAATGCCACACAGTCTATCCAATTGACTGGATTAGATTAGATGAAATTATTATTAGCTGATTAATGATTTGTTATCCCGAAATCTCATTGTAATTAGAATTCTTTGTATTTTATAATATTATGATAGTCTCTTCGTGTGTTTGCGCGCGGGCGCGTGTGATTATTTTTCAGAAACACCAACTATTATTTTGGACAGTTCTTAAATTTTTTTGTATCCACTTAGTAATATTTTAGAATTTACTGCTAGATAAATTTAATTTCTGGTATATAAAACGTCCGTGTCTCGTATCCAATTCCGCATCCAAATTTTTTTTCAAGCCCGAACTATCATAGAATTCTATAAAGTAAGTTGTTTTATATCGACGGAATTTAAACGTAAAAGTTACAACTTGCTATAAATATTTATATCCCGTATAGCTTAATATAGTAAATATAGTTTAAACCAAAGTCAATTCTCATTACATTCGACTATCAATTTACATATGGAATAACATGTCGAATGACGGAATATCCTTGATTGTTCGTTTTAGTATTATCCTTATCATCAGATATAAATATTTTATTTGAAATCATTCCCATTCATATTTTATTATTTTACCTAATTTTTACTACTTTTCTATTCCACCTATTGCATCATGACACATGTTTCGATTGTACCTTAACTGCTTGTCTGCGCAGCTTGTAATAGAGAAAACTGAGGCACAAACTGCATAGTAAGCAGTAACACCACCACAACCGCTCGTATGATTCATCAAAAACATCTTAAGCACGGTTTTACAGTCCTCGACCTCTTGTGCGATGTTTTACCCTGTATTATTCGTACACCGACCCCCGATTGGAAAAATATCGTCGGCGCACTGAAAATAATATTAGATCGCGCACGTTTGTAGCTCGAGCGATAAAATGTTACGTGCCTCGACGATAATGGCAATGGCATTGGGTCAACATTATTATACATTACTTTTATAATAATTATCGATTAGATATTGCTGGTAATTTGCATGGAATAACCATAATAAATACCCCATAACTTCTATGCATTAAATACGAAGATGTTGTGTCTTTAGAGATGCTAAGCTATTTTTTTCCAACTTAACCTTTAAAGGTAATAACGTACATTTTATATTAATAGTTTTGACATTAATTTTTCTAGACTGATGTATCAATTAGAAAATTATAAGACAGTCTGAAAGTGTGGTTAAACATTTTAATATTATATAACATAAATATTATGTACCTCTTAACTTAATTGCCCATAAAAATTTAAAAGTATCAATAATGATAATATTCTCTATAGAGATAAATACGAAAAAAATATACAGCTCATTGGATAATATAAAGTGATATTATTTTTAGCGATGTTATTACGAAATATTATTAAATTTCCAATTCTCACATATTATTTAAACAATGAAAATACATCTTTTTTTTTTTCTTTTTTTTTTTTTTGTTTGTTTCATCCTTATTTTTTGACACTTAAATCTTTACTCTTTTTAAAATGAATTTCTAATAGCATTTATACATAATAATATTCTATATAGACTGTGTTAAACGTATAAATAACTTTCTATTAGAGTCTTTGTTAGCGGATATTGGAAAATAAATAACACAAAATAATATACTTACCCACTCCTTTTAAACTACTAATGCCCATTTGATGTGTGCTATCTTCATTTTAAAAATTACCTCTTAAATTAGCTATTTATAACTTTTACAATAACGAACGATAGATTATTTTTTTTCTTCTACTACAAAAATCGGGAGTAATAATCATTAATCATATCGGTAATAGGAATAAAAAATAAAAAGTTCATAAAAATATTGAAAGATATGTGGTTGCTATTGACATTATTAACGGTATATACCTTATCTTTTACCAAAATAGATGAAATAAACAACGTTTTATGAATAATGGTATAGGTATTTTTATAGAAATAAGAAAATAATTTCTATGGATTAAGTAAACAATAGAAACATTATTATTCTAGTTGATGAAACAATTCAGCAGGTATTACGATTAATTATAATATAAAAAATTCCATTTATTCGAGATTCAGAGAATTTCTCGTGTATTATTTTGGGAAAAATACCGAGGGTCATAATTTTTAAGAATTGTTGAACGATCGTTGGAGGTCGGGAAAGGTCGCGCAACGATCGACCGCCTTGTTGTTAAGCGGTAGGATGTCGCGGGGCTATTTGCCCGAGATTCTAACACATTTCATTAATGTCAGATGTATGAAAACAATCGGGTTGAAAAACAATTCCTAAAATTCATCCTAACGATAAACTCAGCTCGTGCGACATCGGACAATCTTCGTGTCGTCGATGCCCTCAATGTCACGAGACGTCACGCATACATTGTTGTCAAGTGCTCCACACGTTGCCAATTGTACAAGTCAAGCCTCCCAATTGATAATTAAATACCAATTAAGCAATATAAAATTCAGTTATTGATCCTTACAAAATCAAATCATACAAACAACAAAACATAGTCATCAAGGATCATTATTGTTTGGTGAAACATCCATAACAAGAAACGCCTTCCAAGAAATCACATTAAACTCCAGATGCATCCCATACACCAATATGTAATTGTATTATAGAATTGTAAAATAAATCATATTTTCATCGAAAACTCACGACATTTCTACATTCTCCTCTTCCACTAAACTCTTTGCCGAGCATTTGCATTTCCTAGGTCCGGCGGCAAAAATTAGCTATTGAAGCATTCGCAGTTCGAGCTAGGAAGTCTAAAACATTTTCTAACAAAATTATATTGATGTAAAATAAAAATTATCTTTTGAGTATTTTGCAATTGAATATTTACTTGCTGAAGAAGTTAAGGAAATAGACAAAGGGAACTAACTCGTTTGGAATAAGCCAAACTTATTAAGACGCGAATTAATATTTAGTAATACAAATTTAACTGTAAATGATAATATTACTCAATAAGTAAATAGTTGGAAAAAAGAATCTCGATTACATAATATAAAAAATAACGATGGAAAGGAAAGAAGAAAGTAAATAAAAAGTATACTTTAACGTTATTTTTGTAATATTTCAATTAAAGGTATACGATGAATAAATCTGATTGCACATAATTTGTTTAACATTGTGTTTTATGTTTTAAACACGTATCATGGACATATTTTAATTTCTATGAATAGAACGAGTTTTAAAGTTCTTAAAAATCAAAATTTGATTTATTATTCAAAATAATATGGCAAAAGCTTCGAGTCAGAGATCTCTATATCGTTTTGTAAACCGTTCATGACTTTGAACATTTTTTCTATGTTATCGAAGCGAAAGAAAAAAATCCGAACCCAATCCTCGTCCTTGCATAATTCGCGAACTCAACGACACGACTGAAAAACATAAATGCATTGTATCCTAGGGCATTTTTTCCTAACGGCTAGGAGGAAAAAAGTTGCATGAGAGAGAGAGAGAGAGAGAGAGAGAGAGACGCATGAAATTCCAAGTCCCCCGCCATTTACATTACTTTCAAAGCCCACGTATAAAACCATAAAAATAGTACCAAACGTTAACCACGTTCTCCCTCGGTTTATTTACTCATTCACGCTCGCAACGAATTGTTTTCATAATGAAGAGAACTAATCGTCGATAAGCGGATATAGCGAAAAAAAAAAATTGTTAATTATGCAGTTAATTTTCATAATTTGCGACAAAAGGCTTGTATTTACGATATAGGATGTTACATTTACTATAATGAAGTAGAGAGTATCTCTATCATTTTACCACAACTGTATTTTTAACGATATTCATTTACATTATATTAAAACAATGTAGTCTGTCGTTGTTGCAATTCATTAGTATTATTAGTGCATAATTATATAGCTAATTTTCAGAATTTCTCAGAATATGCAATTTTACTAGAAATATTTGAAAAAAAAATGTAATTTATAAGCATTTTCGACTACGATGAAAATACATTCCATGCTTTCTTTTACTCGTGCAAAGTTCTATAATCTCTTTAATGTTTATAAATTTTTAAAAAGTTAGATATAACTTTATTAACATAGAAACTGCAAATGAAAATACCAAACCAAATATTTGAAAAGGCAAATATGCATTAATTGATATTCACATTATTGTCTTTGATATTATTTTCACATTGTACTATAAATTTAATCTAAAATAAAAAATATCGATTACTTGTATGTTACAAATGTCGTTTCGATTATAAATGTGCTTTATATATTCTAAGTAAATATTATTTTAAATATCTTTCATGGCAGCCAATACTCAAATAGGAAAAAAACGAGACTAAATAAACTTTAAAAGTATTGTTAAAAGAAAGTTTTACAATCAAACTAGTTTGAAATTTATTTTGCCGAGTTCGGTATCATTATTCTCTGTGATAGCATTTTGCAAATTCATGAATTATTGCGCGAAGCTTTTTAACGGAAAAACTCCCAAAATACTAGAAACTTGTACGCGAGCCGTGATAATGGCATATTTATAAATCAGATGTATCGTCTATCGAATTGAAATCAATGAATCTATTACATAAAATATCTAATAATAAAAATCTTTTGTTCAGATATGTAATTTTTATACATTTTTGTAGCTTTTATGGTCTTGTATTTCAATGCAGCTTTCCAATTCTCTTCATAATGCAGGTGCCATTTTCACTTCATCTCCGAGTCTTTAAAATTAAAAATTCATTCCGTTTTAATTCGATCGAATGTAAATAACTGTTCTCTTTTAGTGCAAGTATTATAAAAAAAAAAAAAATTATTATTGGTAAAGCATTAAAATTGAAAAATAAGGAGTTTTTAATGCACGCATTATGCACAATGGCTGTTAATGTTATTGAGATTAATGATTAATAGTTATAAAGTAATACAAATCATTTGAATAATATTATATTCGCATTATAAGATATTAGTATAGAGAATATTTTAATAGATAGGCTTTATTAAAATTTAATCCAAATAAATATGCGAAAATTAATTATAAACCGAATGAATAATTTTCCTGCTAATCGGATTAATAAAGTGTTGTTGTTTTTAAATTCTCCCTCTTTCACCGAAGCATTTATGAAGCATCATAGCATTGCAATTATTTACATATATATTTTTGCCGATTTAAATAATAATACACAAATTTTCTAGTTTACTTTTAATACAACTTTTATTTGGAATGCAAAAGCAAATTATAACGAATACATAATACTGTTTAAAGAAATTATAGGGATGTGTGAAAAGATGATTTGATCGGTAGCCAAAATAATATTTAAGCGCATAATGAAAAACTGGCTAGAATAATGATATTAATAACTTTATAAAGAAATGTTTATCCATTATGCGCCACGTTCAAAATCAATGTAGCCAGCTCCCAGGAATATATTGCAGATATTGGGAATACAAATTCCCTCGCAAACTCCAGTCCCGTGCCATTATATTTATTGAAAGACTGCAGTTTGACTAACCAGTCGGCGTGCAAACGGAAAGTCAATGCGAGAACGAAGATCGTTTGTATAGAAGCGTCGCCTCGACTTTATTCCCATTCCACCGATGCAACTTGGCTAATTTGCAAACTCTTCGTGTGCGCTTATACCCTTGTTTTTTTTTTTTTTTTTTTTTTTTTTTTTTTTTTTTTCAAAGGACCATATATTCCTGGGCGAAAGCGGCTTTCGCGCTTGAAAAATAAATTGTTCGTCTTCTTATTGGATGGCTAGACACTATTGTCCTCCACGAAAGTGCTACCAATAAAATCTGTCCTTGTAATCACACTTTTTAGTTCATTCGGTTCCCATAGTACCAATTTCACTTATTTGATTTTTATTTTATGATACTGAATGAGACGAGGAGAGCAGGAGCTATTTTGTCCTTAAATTAAACCATTGAAGTAAACCTTTCAACAAGAAAAATGATATCGATAATAATGCGAATGAATAGACTGCATTATATTACATTATAATACATAATATATTTATGCTATCTCAGTATTACTGTAATTTGCTATTTTATCATTCTAATTATTTTTAATCGTCTATGTATATTTCTATGAAAAGTTAATAAAGCCGATAAAAAAACATTTTATAAGGTTTTAAAATATCCAGAGAATAATAAAGAAGATTAAGAAAAATTGCGATACCAGTATTAATGATAATTATAAGTTTTAAATAAGTACTTAAATAATTGACTAATGTAACATAAATTGCTAACATAAATTTAACGATTACATTACAGCACAATTATTATTCATATATTATTCATATATTATAATAAATACGCTTCGTTCAATTGCATCGTACTAGTGTACTTTCTTACCTTTTCTTGGTTTTCGATATTGATTTCTTTTTGAAGTGTCAAGCTTTAATTTACAGACTTTTCAATATTTTTATAAATACATAAATAAAGGATGAGCAATTGCATAACAGCAATAATATAATTAATTACCTGATGAAATTAGTGTCTATTAATTACAGCGATTTTTTTCATTTATAAATACGTTGTATTAAACTTTAATTCTAATGCTAAGTTGTTGCTTTAAATATTTCCAAGTCCATTTCTATTTACACATGTTTGAACCAATTTTATGTTCTTGGCATTTTTTTGTCATTTCTTGGACGTTTGAGCACTTACTGGCAGGAAATTGACTGCCTTGGTTGTCATCTTTTCTGTGACATGCATGAAAGCATTCACGTGCGTGCGTGCGTGCGTGCGTGTGCGTGTACTTGGATGCACCTTACGTATGCGTGTACGTAAGGTAGGTACATATATATATATATATATATATATATATATATATATATAGGCGTTCATCATATCAAATTTATGAAACGTTTGAGCTCAAAAACATAGGTAAGATCTAGATAAGTTTATGCTTTGATTTTATCTACAATATTAAACTCTAATATTTATTTTTATGTATTTTAATATATAAGATATAAATTTTTTGTTATCATCATTGGCCGCATGGAGACGATCTTATAGTTTAACTCTTCGCTGATTATTTAAAAATCATTTATTATACTCGAAATAACTCAATAATGACGAAAATATTATACGAATGAAAGATCTAAGAATATGTTATTTAAAATAAGCATCTTAAAACATTAAGAAAATTTAAAAAATTGAAACAATATATAAAGGTGAAGATGTAAAAATACTCTAAATATTACGGATTGATAAAACAGATATTAAATATATACTGACTTAAGTGTTGGAAAAAATTTCTTGCATGCAATATCCAATTCCTTTAAACGACTCAACTTTTACATTATGTGTATTTTTATATTACTTTTGTATAAACTAACTTCTGTATTATATATGAAATATAAAATCCTTTAATGATGAAAATTTACTCAAGTATATCTCTGGACTTATATTAACAGCTTTTATTTAACGTAAATTGCAATAATATACTTATTCAATAAAAAATTATTCAAACATTTTGTTTTCTAATAAAATTTTAAGCTTTGAAGAAAGAAATTATTTGATAAAATTAAAAAAAATTATTAAATATACTCTCTATTTTGGACATTTTAATTTGTTCGAGATTGAGAGAATTTCTCGTTTATTATTTTGGGAAAGATATCAAGGGTAACAAACAATAACTTTTATAAAAATTCTTCGACGGTGATTGGAGGAGGGAGGCTCGGAAAGGGCAGTAAACGAGCCTTTGTCATTTACTGGCAAGAGCGCGGCGACGAGTCTGCTTATGCGAGAATATGTCGAGAATATGTCGAGAATGACAGAAATATATAAACAATCGAGTAGAAAAATATTTCGTAAAATTCGTTCATCGGGCAACCTTCGTCTCCTCAAAGGCATCACGCATACATTGTTGCCGCTTGCATATCCGCATGTTGCCATTTGCATAGGCCAAGCGAAGACGCTTTACCAAGAACACCCCCCTCCTCGTCCCACC
>NW_011948429.1:3684636-3716566 GCF_000503995.2 Ceratosolen solmsi marchali
GTGAAACATCCATAACAAGAAACGCCTTCCAAGAAATCACATTAAACTCCAGATGCATCCCATACACCAATATGTAATTGTATTATAGAATTGTAAAATAAATCATATTTTCATCGAAAACTCACGACATTTCTACATTCTCCTCTTCCACTAAACTCTTTGCCGAGCATTTGCATTTCCTAGGTCCGGCGGCAAAAATTAGCTATTGAAGCATTCGCAGTTCGAGCTAGGAAGTCTAAAACATTTTCTAACAAAATTCTTTGTTATATTAACTCTATTCTATTATATTATCTTACAGAATTAATTAATGATAGAAAATAAGCTTGAGAATAAATAGTTTGAAATATAAAATAAAAAATGGATCAACTGAATAATACTTCCAATACAATACATTCCATAGCTGAAATACCACAACTAAAAAATATCGAAAATTCCATTAGGCGTCGGTCGATAAAGAAAACATTTTTTTTGTTTTTTAATAAATGCAGCAACAAGCCAAAATCAACTCCTACACAATCATTGCATTATCAAATAAAGAAATTTAATAACTCTGAAAATGATGAACAAATTTCGTATATTTTTTTAATTATTTGCTGGTTATTATTGAATTTATGGTTTACACGTAAAATTAAATATTGAATTCTCTTCTATTCAAACTACATATTTTATATAGTTATGATATTTATATATACAGAGATATATTTATATTATCTTTGAAATTTTTTTGCAATTATATTAAAATAATGATAATAATCGCATTGCCTTTTGATTGCTTCCGTTGTGTGACAAATAAGAATTTATATTATTAGAATATGATAATCTGTCGGTGTGATCATGAATATTAAAAACTATATTTCAATTGTTAGCTACACTAAAACATTATTGATAAAGGCAGAAAATCACCAATCCGCCATTTTAAAATCTTTTCACATTAATATCTCATATAGTATTAATAAAAAACTTTAAAATATTAAACAACATTATATAGAGTAATGAGTAATATAGTATATAGTATAGTAATGATTTAATTGCATAAAATAATACAAACAGATACAAAATTCACTTGTATATTGTTATCGGATATTTTAGTCCAGCATCAGTGTAAACAACAGACACAAAAAAATTCTATTTGTATATTCTGTCAGAATAATTATTTATTAACTCAGCTTTCACGTTATGTCAATACAAATAGATTTTCAAAATTATGGCCTAACTATAATCGTAATTAATATTTAATTATCATTTAACTTTATATTATAATTAGAGCAATAGAAATAAATTCCATCGTAAATCATATTTTTAAAGGAATATTTTACTTTTAATGTAACGTCTATTTATAAATTGACGTATTGTTTTATTTGTTATAAGTATATTCACGTATATTAAAATAATATAATTTTTTTGCCATTTAAAATACACTCGATTAAAAAATATTCAATTAAAAAAGAATTACTTGTACTGTATAGTAATACTAGTATAAATTAATTTTTTTATCAAACAATTTTATAGCAATGTGCAAAAAAACTTGATAATTATGAAATAATAAGTGAGTAAGTAAGGAATTAAATATAAATTACAAAAAATTTTTATTTTATTATACATGTGTATATATGTAATATCAATAGTATATTAGTTTTGTACCAAACGAATGTAGACATTGATTTTTAGTTTCACAAAAAGTGTATAATTTATAAATGATTATGCTTAAATATTTTACTGTATAGAATATTTTAACATTAACTTTTTCATAAATTAATATCGTATTTTTACGTTGATTTATTTTTTCAATGTATAATTTATTTTTAAATATATAATAAGTCTGTTCGATTTAATTACAAGTTTAATCTTAAATTATATTTCTTAAAAATCGTTAAGAACAAAATTGAGATGTCTTCTAATTTACTAATTACATCATTATGATTAACATTGATACATTTTATATAGCATTCGATTATATGAAATTTTATTTGCAATCAAGAATATTTGAGATATTTGCAACTTCTATGTGAAGACAATATTAAAACTAAACTGCGAGTAATCGAAAGTTTGATTCTGAATTATCAATATTCGACATTTACTAAATAATTGCATTGTTCCGTCGATTGTACGATCATCGATGTGTTATTAATCGTAGTAATGCCCAAAAGAAATTTGTTATGAGCTTTCGTAATATGAGTGATTTCTATTGAATTATAAATGTCTTTTTAAGCATTAAATTATTAAGTCATTGACGAAGCGTGGACATAAATGTCAGCTTCCACAAAAGTTTAGAACTTATATCATTTTCAATTTAATATGAAATCATTCGTTAAACATGAATCTTTAAACCAATACCAATAGATTACATAAAATAATTTTCTTAGCAAATATTAAAATATGATATGTTCAAAAACACATAATTTAACTAAACATCGTTATAATAGGCATTAGATAAATAGATAAATAATATAATTTTACTGAAACACTTATTGGTTAGTTTCAGATTATTGTTAATAATTGTTATTTAATATTATAATGTAACTATAATGGTATAGAAGCTATAGATATAATTTTTAATGTTTAAACGATGCAATGTAATTTTGTTTTTTTTTTTACTTAAAAGTACAATAAGAACAAGTAATGTAGCTCTAATTAGTGAAATGCGAATATTTTATAAGAGTAACTACATCATGATAAATTAATTATATAAATATACAGTTACTACAGATGAATGCAATTTTATATATTAAAATTTATGTAAAATAATTAAAAATTTAATATCTCAATAATTATAATATATAAGATTATCCAAATGTATTGAGTATTAAAACAATGTCATTGTAAATTTTTATAATTGTAATTCGTACTTAGCCATATATTAATTAATAGAATAACGTCAATTTTAATATTTTTAAAATTATAAAGTTCAATTTTTTTTTTTTCACAATTTTAACTTGGTTTATAATAATTTTTATCAGTTAACCGTAGCTAAATATAGTTAATTAAATAAAACTAATCCAGAATCCATACCTCGCGAAATCTTTGTGCATCAATGGCCATAATCACGAGTATTTACCCGTTTATATCGCTTGGAAAAAGAAAGAAGAAAAATTCATAAATCCCAATTTACGAAATTGCATTTATCTGCGCGTTATTGTGCCGTCGCCGAGGCCAAAGACTCGAGGGAAATAAAGTGCAGGATTCCCCAAAACCATGAAGTCGTGGCGATAAAAGGCGGCAAAGGAAGAAGACGAATGGAAAGGGAAATAGTGAAGAAACCTCAAGATATATTCGAAGCGACGACTGCATTACATATTCTCTCGTTATTCGCGCTCGATCTCGACATCCCCGTGGTTGCGAAGGAAAAGAAATATTGAAAACCGTGAATAAGACTGAAGATAGTATGTTGAAAATTCGACTGCGTCAAACTATGGAGGAAAAATTTCGTTGATTATGCATCATTGTAAGATCGTAAGATTACAACTTGTTTTGCACATTGTAAGAGCTATTAATGAATATATTAGGTAAGTTTCGTGGCAAGCAATGACAAATGTAAAAGAGCCGTAATAGATAATTATTCATACACTGCTTGGAACAAAAAAAGAAAAACAAAGAATGTATTTATATATTTGTATGATTTAATAATTATTGATTATTATACTTTATTCATTAGTGTACTTATTGGTGAAGAAAATGTCCAGGCAAAAATTGTATTATACAAAATTACTTATCAACGCGTTACATCGACGGAATTGAATCTGAGATATTTAATTTGAACGTGCAACGAAATGCTCTTCTAAAAAGACTTTACAAGGCATTTGGGTTAAGCACTAATAATAATAAAATTTTATGAACTTTTGAAAATTATAATTTTTAAATCAATCTTCCATACATAGAGTTCCATACATACAATTTTTCAGACGCTCTGCGATAAGAATTGTATCGCAAGGTTGAATCTTTAAATCGTAGGATCATCAAAGTGTATACTAAAAATACTAAAATATACGATGAGGAAGAGTAGAGAAAATTACGCTGCAGCCCTGAAGAAACGTTTTATCTATGTTTGAAAGACGCTCGGTACGAATGCAGTGAATAAAATCGTCCCTTCTCGTTTGCAAAAGTGTGAAGTTGAAAGCGCGTAGGCGATTGTTTTTCACATGGTTTCGCACAAAACGAAAATCGAACTACTTAATCAAATAGAATACACGACTGTCTTGTAGTATAGAAGATTTACATGCGTTCAGTGTTCATACACGGAATTCCACTTCCCATTCGTTTCACTTTCATGAACCAGAAGATGAAATTGATTTCTCAGATCATAATTCATGCTTACGTATTTAATCCACTTTAAAATAAACGGCTTTTCATTAATTGCGTATTTGTTTTACTTTTGTCCATGAAAGGGTTAGAGTCTTTTTGAAATGATTTGTTATATCGTTTTCATTGTCTTGACAATAATTTGGTTAACATTTCGTAAAAATACTAACGCATAAGTAATTAATAATAAAATAAGCCATTAATTATTACATTTTTCAATTGCAAAAACTGAATCACAATTTTAATGTTGAATATTGATTCTAACGAAATATTATAATTATTAAGCAGAATCTAGCATTAATCTGCAACGATTATCAAATTTCTCAATTAATCGTCTTAATATTCGTCCAATTTTTATTATTAAAATCAAAATTTGCATTATTTTTTACCGTAAAGAATTAAATTATTTTTAATGCAGTACCATAATTATAAGTATATTATACCAAGTATATGTGAAAATTCACGAAATTTTATGTATTTTAACGATTATGTTAATCTAATATTAAATAGCCGACAAACGGCACTAAGATGCGTAAATTATTTTTTACGATACATTGTACAAACAATGTTTAATCATTGATTATCAATAGAATGCTTTAATAACATTAATCGTCTTCAAATAGCTGCTATTAATTTTTAATAATTAATAACAATATCGATATTTATTGAGAGAGCACCATTAGGTATTCTATTTTATATAACGAAACACATGCAAAGAAATTTCTAAAAGATACACATAAGCTGTAAAATATGGCGAATAATTTAAATTTCTCGAAAAAAAAAAAAAAAAAAAAAAAAAAAAAAAAAAAATAAAAAAACAGCACATATAATAATTTACATTCGCACGTTATTGTTACAATTGCATTTGGAGTTGAGATTACGCTAAGCGTCGCAGCGGCTAACAGCAACAAACGACAACAATGTCCAAGCAGTGTAATAATTACGACCTTTTACTTTATAATGAACGCAAAGAAAAAAAGAAAGGTAATGAGAAGCAATGCACCATTGCGTTCTCCTACTCCTTCCCCCTCCCTCCTGATCCCACGATTCACCGATTTCCACCACGAGGAAGGATGAACAAATTGTGGCTTGAGTTAGCGCCGGCGCCTGAACAAGGCCATTGAAATTTCAAAGCTCGTAAACATCGGGGCGCAGTAAATGTGCCGCGAGAACAAGACAGGAAGTGCATTTTAGCGGTGCGCAGACGCGCGCCCTCTACTAAACAGCTTTCAATAAAAGCCAGAAATCCGACAAAAGCCTCTTTATGAGCTACTTTTGTTTATGCCCCCGTGCACAGGCTATCAAAAGACGCAATATCGCGAGTCTAAGGGCGAGGAAAAGTAAAGCGGGGAGTCGGTGGAACCGGCTTTGGAGGGAAATGTATAGGGAATAGAGGGAGTCTTTCCCCTACTTTCTACTAGGTAAGAGATATTAATGAGTCTCTCCGCTGATGATTTATGAAAATAAACGTTTGTTGTGACAGCCCCTGATCTTACTCTACAGCTCGTCGAGAAAATTATTCGGCTCCAGCCCTTTCAGAATTATCTAAACTTTACAATTGTTGCACAAATTTTTCAACTTACCCTACATTATGAATTAAGTAGATAAAATGAATTGTTGTAAAAGTAATTTAAGTAATTTATCAAATTACCTTATGATTTGCAAATGATGTGCATAATGAATAGTATATGTAGTGATGTGCTTTAAACTATCTCAGTTTATTTATATTTTTGCTTTCATTTTCATGCAAGTAGTTGATCATTTTCAACTAGATTTACACGAATTAATAATAATATTTCTTCCAAACTTACATTAAATTATCGCATAACATAATTTTTCATCTTTTTTAATTAAGCGAATAGTGATAAAAGCTTTAGTGCTATATATATATATATATATATATATATATAAATTTCTTGGAGCTTAAATCATTTATATGATAAATAGACGATATCCTCAAGTTAATTTCGTTTTCATCATTAACATTATAAGTGTTAATACTTTATTTGAATGTTAACATTAAATAACAAAAGCATTATATTTCTGTTTTTCTGGTTACTTTTCATGTAATGAATGCAACATTAATGTCATAAACATTAATCTTTTTAGGACAATGACATAAAATTTAAAATATTAATTTATCTACATTACGACAGGAGCATTTTTACTTAATAATCCCACAAATAATAATAAATCATAAATATGTCGGATTATCGAAAAGTCTCGAATCATTCTTAGATATGAAAAAAATAAAGCATAAAAAAAGTAGTAAATGTCATATAAATATATCATTACATTGGAAATGACTGTGACAGGGTCTCATACAGCTTCTTTCACAAGTAAACCAAGAAATTTTGCCAACATTAATCAACGCCCTATCAACTGATAGAAAAATACACAGAAAGAGAGAGAGAGAGAGAGAGAGAGAGAGGGAGGGAGGGAGAGAGAGAGAGAGAGAGAGTTAAAAGAAAAAAAAAAGTGACAAAGGAAAGGTGAAAAGTAGAAAGGGGTGTGTTTATCACCAAACAGCCTCTGGGCTTACAAGTCTATAAAATTTTAGTGCACCTAAGGAGAGATGGAAAAAGAAGAAGAAAGAAGCTCGAAGAATTATCGTAGGCAGGCTAGATCACGTTCAATACTTATTTATCAAGGAATAAAAGTTACATGTATAATGGTACGATAAATGCTTACAATGTTTAATTCATAGCGACGATATTTTTTTAAATCCATATTACTAAGCGAATTTTATATAATTTTAAAATATTGAAAATTTTCTACTTAGTCGAATACTATAATGAAGCAAAAAAAAAACAAACATTTTGTACATACAATTTTACAAAAATTACAATTTTTTTTTATTCGTTATGAGATTACAATGAATAGTTTAAAATACACTTCGAGCACATTCTAGTAATTTTTACAAGAAACAAATTACTCCTGCTGGTTTATTCGTACCCAGTGTTATATTGCAGAACAACCCTCTTATATTTCATTGTGCTGAAGCTCAATCGAAAATTGCTACATGAATAACGTGATCCGAAATCCATGCGACATAAATGCTACCTCTGACGTAATTCACGTAAATTGCAAGGCGAAGTGTATCGAGTGAAATCCTTGCACACCGAAACTACAGTCTTACCTCTCACAAAAAACTTGGGAGCTCGTTGTAATTCACGAGCTGGGTATTAACAACCCCATTCTCGACTCTCATATGCTTGAGTATATATCCTTGCAGACTTTTACATACGACTGCGTGCCTTCCGTCATCATTCATCGGCGACTGGACGAACTTGAGCTGCAAACGCAATTGCTTCCGCGTCTGCGAGGACGTCGGAACACTCGGACGAAGTCGAGACTCGTATTTTGGACGAAGCTTGAGAATGAGAGAGGTTGGGAGACATTTCACCGATGCGACGGGCATCTTCCCGCTTTCTCCCTCCCTCTTATTATGCTTTTTATTTGGCGAAGGAGACTCGGTAAATTATAGGTATGGAGGACGTCCATCCGGCTGGCGAAGGAAGGCCCCAATTATTGTCGAGAGGTATCTTATGCAATACTGATGATATTGATAATGCATCACACTGGCGATAGCGCGTAAGTGGTAGATGTTTATTATTTTTAAATTGAGTGAATAGAGATGAGTAATGAATCTTGTTAAAAAAAAAAAAAAAAAAAAAAAAAAAAAAAAAAAAAAAAACAATAAAAGGACAAAAGCAAAGGGACATAAGGAATAAACGAACGATATTTCCTTCAATAATCGTTATTTCATCGAATCTCGTACCTTTAACTTTATGCCAATTGAAATTCAATTATTCGTTCTTTGGCTTTATATAGTCATTATAAATATGGTTATTCTAACACACACTCTCTATCTCTCTCTCTCTCTCTCTCATTTAATCATCTCATGATTTCAAATGAAAAAGTTAAATGAGATAGGACGGTCTTTCATTGGATACTTTATACCTTATCCTTAAAGATCCTGCTTGCATAAAAAGATATCGGCTAATCTATACACATCTGACTCTCATTCTATTCGAACAAAGACTACTTTTCTAAAGATGAAAATGGCCAAGTATCAAGAGTAACGAAAACAAAGCAACCAGGAAAAACAAAGTCTTCTAATTCAACGCGTTTCAGCATCAAACAGTCGAGGCTTTTATTCTCTTCGATTCTTCGTTCGAATAAATTAAGTCGAGAACAAAGGAATTCCGGAATAGCTGGGTTCAACTCACGAGGACATCTTCCACGGGATGCACGAGAGATGCGATCGTGTTCGTATCCTCGCGCAGCCACCACAGAAATTGAGCCACATGAATGTGTGGCCAACAGCGCCGCCATGATGCATAATGCAAATCCATGCGAATCTCATCCATATCGTTTCTCTCCTCCCTACAAGAACAAGGAAAACAGAGCTAGAGAGCTAGAGAGCTAGAGAGAGAGAGAGAGAGAGAGAGAGAGAGAGAGAGAGAGAGAGAGAGATTTGTTCGTGCTAAATGATCCTTTTTGTCTTTCCTATTTCCTTCATCCTGAATCTCGTTTATGCTGTACATGATTTTTCTGAAAAACTAAATAGTTGTAAAAAAGATTTGACTGTTTAGAATTAGTTTTCAAAGTCCAGACATAAAACTTTACCTTAAAAATGCTCTGAAATATGAAGGTAGAAAATTTTTGCATTTTACTAAAGACTACAAAAGAAAATTAGTTAATATGGTATAAGATACAATTACAAATTGCTTTATAATAAGGAAATTTGAAAATAAAAATAATTGATTTATTAACCGGTAATTAATCAAAGAACTTGTATATGCATACATCATGTGTGTTTTTTTAAAAGTTTAAAATATAATCAATTATTGTATGAATACGATATTGTGTATTTTTCAAATTTAAAAGTCTCAGATTTTAGAAAATGTTGTATTATGATCATTTCTAATCATTAATATGAATTTAATGTAATGATTAATAAGAAGTCGACGACATTCTTTCATAAGTATAATTTAATGTATTTATTCTAATATTTATTTGTAATATTCAATGAACTCTACCTCGTGACCTTTAATTTATTATATAATTAATATTGACATTGGCCATATAGCTTTTAATAATGTAAATTATTTTCAGATTTTTTTTTCACTAACCATATAATTAACAATCCATATTAATAACATTTGCACTTGATTAATTTTACCTTTTGATAGTGATAATGATAAATTCGATAGATAAATAACAGTACAATAATTTATTGAAATATATTTAATGCAATATTAATTTCATTTAATAAATATCTAGTAAATATTAAGTGACTGTTTATTTAATAATAATTTTGAAATACTCTTGTGTTGTCGATAATTAAAATAATAAAACGAAGATACACTAGTAAGTAAGTAAGTAAGTATTTTTCAAAAACATCGAATGGTCAAAAAATTTAGAAAGCACGATTTACAATTACGTAATAGTTACGCAAAAAAGTATAAAGAACGGGGAAAGTATGAGTAAAACCAAACTTATTTAAAGTTAACAAATATTTACTATCCCGGGAAATCTTGGATTCGAACTTGAAGTTCTAACGCTACTAAAATTACAGTCATCCTTTGTTTACGCAAATCTACATAAAAACAAACATATTCATCTCTGCTTTCGTTGGGTCATAAGGGAACTTATCGAGTGTAACCGGCTCGCATACATCTATATTCGTACGTTTATGCGGCAGCGCAACCAATGTTATAAACCTAAGGCCAAGCTGGGAATCTCCAATGCCAAACGTTTCGAGCATTAAAATTCTGAATACGAGACATTTTGCACATGGAGCATCTTGAAATTTTGCCTCGCTTTTAACTTAAAAAGAATTCGACTTGACCCGTTCGCGTAGTTTGACTTGGTTTCAGAAACCACGTGTAACCGCGCATGAGCATACGCAAGCATTACACTAACGCAAAGATATCCGTAGGAGCGGTGCTATGCATATTCAAACGCCAACTTACGGTTGCGCAACTGTGGGGAACACTGGAATCCCGAAGCCCTCGGCGCTATAAATGCGTAAAAGGAAAATGAGAGAACGGAATTGAAAAGCGAATAGGGAAAGGCTTCTGTGCTGGAGAGATAATGAATAGTAACGAAAGTGTAAAAAGGGAGGAAATACAAAAGTAATATATAGATAACTAATATCTTGATTCGCCAAACTATTTACACGAGCATGAATCAAAATTTTGTAGTGTCGGCTACTAAAGCGAAGTGATAGTATCGACATTAAACGAATAGATATGTAAATAAAATAATAAGTGATTTTAAGAGACGATAATCGATAAATGAACGTGATTGGAGACTCATTTAAATTAACGTACAGTCGTAAAGTAATCAGTACTCGACTAATTTTAATTGAGAAATAATAAAGTCTTACGCATAAGATAAATAATTAATAGAAATTTTATATTGATAAATATGGAGGAATAATATTCTCTCGCAATGTTATTCTTGATATATCAAATATTAAGAGAAATAAAGAGTTTTATTAAAGAGCAGAGAACGTCGCGATTTTGTATTTCGTAATTTCGTAAAAAAAAAATCTTTCTATTAAATTATACTTACGCTCAAGTATATAAAATATTGATGATCTTCATACAACAAACTATAACATTGCAAATGTCAAATTTCTAATTTTAATGTTATTCTTAATTTGAAAGTATTTCTAATTATTTTTTGTTTATGAATGTAATTGAATTCGCAAAATGCAAATTACATATTAAAGGAACATACATTTTCAATATTTAACATGTACGCCTGAATATTTCGTGCGACAGACATCGCAGCGCCAACCATACTATTATATCGAATTATTTGCGTTTTGCGACATTGGGCGGAGATAGCATCTATCCCTTTCGTCTGTATTATTCATGACTTAAGTAGCACGAGCACTGTGATTTATCGGACCTATATAACTTAATTTTTTTAAGCCACAACAACGCAACCAACGCGATAGACAACGAGGCGGATCGAACTAAAGCATATATTCACAACGATATTAGCTGATTGTAATGCGCAGGATCTAATAAAAGTGAATCTAGTAAGGTGAAGATTGATTGGTAATACGAGGCGAAGCGATTGATAGATGAGTAAGGATGATGCTCGCGTTTAATATAAAATTAAGCATTACTTTTCTGCCCCTTTTGTGGATCACGCACATGTTGAATTTCATGGAAACTCGATGATGGCTTAAGCATGTTGATATTATTTTTCTTGTTGTAATGAGAATATGTAAAATTCAATGAGAATAACAAATAAAGTTTACAAAAATAATACAGCAACGTCGTATCGATTACATTGGTTATAGATAAAATAATTGCAATATACGATATTTAATCATGAATTACACGAATGATCAACTAACTGTGTAAGAGGATAAAAAGTAAGATGGCAATGATTAAAAAAAAAAAAAATAAAAAAAAAATTTCTTTCACAAATTACATTGTTATATATAAATATTATAATAAAATAAGTATTATTGAATTATTGTGTAATCTGTAATGTATAAGATTTTTTAGTGTAATTCAAGCATTACATAAACGGATAGACCAATTACAATAAGTATGCTTAAGAATAGATTATAATTTAAGTAATAAATAATAAAGAGATCAGACAACAGATAGAATTACGTAAAAGAAAATAGATCGAGCAAGTGAGGAAGAGGCAGAAATATAAATATAATAAATATACATCAGTTTCAAATGTTTACAGCCTCTGCAATAAGTCAATTTTTATTTAAACAATAAATTGCTTCGACATTATAAGAATAAAATATAGGGTATATAAATAAATGTAAGATCCTTGTAGATCATCATTTAAGGATTATAAATCGGAGAAACACAATTTATAATTGTAATAAATTATATTGTTAAAGAAATATTTAAAACGTATTGAAGAGACGTATATATAAGAATTTTAAGAGGTTCAAATACTTGCTACATTAAGATAACATTCAGTACGGTAATTATTAAAATAAGGATGAAGAATAATGGTGCGATTAAATTCAATCATGATTATTGAATATATTTATTGCAAGCCTATTGTTAGCGATATATCAATCCTAATACGTAATCGGCTTTATCATTTTCATCGATCAATGATTTCAATGACATTACCTACCTAAAGCCCAGCAATGTTGTGAGGTTTGGCAGGTCCTCTACTTCCAGTCCTAATTTGCTGAACTTTCATTCATTTAATTCGAGTCACACGTGTCGTTGAGTCGCTTTCCCTGTTTTCTATATAAACTGCTGATCTTGCATTTAGTCGCGGCTCAAATTATATTGGGATCTCACACTTTGAATATCAGGGTAAGGACAAATCGTTCGCGTCCATACGCCTATAATGTAATAGCATCTTACTCACTCATCCAAAGTTTCTTCTTGTACATCGAAACAGTTATCGAAAATGTTATTACTATTTATATTACCATGATAGTTTTTATAAAAATAAAATATACCTATACAGGCCAGTTTTAGAAAAATTGGTAAATATGAAGGTTAGAAAGAAAGTTTTTAATAAATTATAATGCTCATACGAGTTTTATTATTTGACTAAGTACGTGAATATTTTTTATTTCCGTGAAGTTATACAAGCCAGTATTAATAATATAATTGAGAAATAAAAGCGAATAGAGCGTCATTTATGCATTTGAAAGATTATATATATATATATATATATATATATGTGGGTGTGTGTGTTTGTGTGCGCGCGCGTACGTGCGTACGTTAAAGGAAAAGGAACGAGAAATGTATGAAAATCAGTTTACAATCAGCGGCGTTTCGTATATCGTGTAAGTTCATTACATTCAACAGGAAATGTTATATGCAGTGATGAAGTCATTCAGCAAGATGGTAGCGGCATCCATTATCCAATGGTTTGCCCCATCAATTAATCACCGGAGACGTCGATGGCTGGATACGTTTAATCCCCGGATGTTGAGCATCGATTGGCCACGACATAATTTTGACAGATGGCATTCGTCAGTCTGAATGACCTACGAGAGGAATAGATGTTACGAGATTTAAATTCTTGAATATTTGAGCATTCCATTAAGCAGTGAAAATGGCTTTGAAATTATTATCGATAATCTCGATAATCTCAAGAGTACTGCGTAAGTTAACAATAACCGATGTATGAATATTCGGCAAGCAGAGACGATATTCAATTCTGCTAAAAATATAACTGACATTATTGGCCATAGCCGAGGCTCAAAGCTATGACACGTAAGATGCAGTGTTTATGACGTCAGATGGAAAATACATGGATGAAGCAATTAGTCAAGTACTGTCGGATTGAAAATTTATTTTTCACGACTTATTGCACCAATATATTACAATGTTGGTGTTTATGATTTGCCAAGGTTATAACTTTAAATTCGAGATGGTAAAAGTTGTTTAATTGTTTCAGTTCGCATTTTACCAACAATAGGTGATTATAAAGCAAAAAAATTTTTGAAGTTTTTGCATTAATACTTTACTTCGAACATACTGATTTTTGCGAACAAAATATATTTGAAAAATAGCATAAGGCTAAATAAATTAGTTTAGGCATACAAATACGACAATTTGACGACAATTTGTTCTTTCTCTTTACTCATTCTACATTATTTACAATAAATTTCGTTTCAATTGTCAATATCATTGAAGCATCGGTGCAATGATTTTTAATACTCCATTGCTATATTTGTATACATTGGTTTATAAAATCATGCGTTTATTTGCATTATTAAACGCAAATTATATGGTTAAATAATTTAATAAGTTTCACACGAATTCACTTATAATATTAATAATACATAAATGTAACATGAAAATATAATAAAATATTATATTAATTAATGCATTAATCGATTGTAGCTTATCGAATAAGATGAGCAATATCGTCGTTTGACAATTTTACGCAAAATGAATATTAAAAAATTAATTATTAAATATTGAATATTAAAAATTAAAAAGAAATAGTTGCTACAATGAGTATGACATGACAACGTACTGTGGTACATATTTATTCGATTATTTGAAAAGAAAAAGCCAGATTATCTACATTGTTCAAGTCGTATCTTCGTTCACTGTCAAGGATGAATTAATACCACGTGCTGTGGTATCCTTTTTTGTCGTCTTTCAGACTTTCGATGCTCCAATAATCGAGTCGCCTCAATTCTCATCGGCGGCGCTTACCTTCTGCGTCTGTGACGACGTCTGCAATGATCACTCGTACATAATGTAAATTATAAACGCATTTCAGTATCGCGTGGGCAAGTTTGTATGGGACAAAATTAGGATGAATTTTTTTAATTTGTATTCATTTCTCTTCTCGCTCGACGATCGATCGTTTAATATTCAATCACAGTAATTATTTGTTAGCTTCGAGTAATACACAAGTAAGGAAAACAAACGAATGATGATATTTTGAATAACGTTTAAAAGCATTTATTTATAAAGCGACGAGTAAATTATTAATTATTCAATTGGTATTTTGCTAATAAGACTCCCAAGAAAACACGTAACAAACAATATAAGGATTAAATCCATTAAATACATACTTCCATTTTTTTTTTTTTTTTTTTTTTTTTTTTTTTTTTTTTTTTTTTTTTTTTTTTATGTAAACGAGGAGTTTGACATATAAGCTACATAAGTTTCAAATGCAAACAAAATTTTACGCTATGCGAATGAGACGGTAAATACAAAAGGCTCTGTACATGTAAATACGAGCGGTTGCTAGAAACTAAAGCTTTGCCGTGTTGCACGACGTTCTTCATTTATATTCGGTGGACTGTGAATTAATCGGAGCAGAATTTTCGCGTCTACGATTCTACCAACCAGTTGGGCTACAAAAAAAGCAATTCTATGTCAGACGGAAAATGGTGAAAAATGAGTGGCAAGAACCCCACCTCGCTCCTCCGCAAAAGTATTACGTATCGATTTTAAAAAGGGCTATTGTTGCTCGGCACATAGAAAAAATACCAACAAACGATGTCCGACCTACTTGCGCCATTTTGGAAAATGTAATATAATGCGATATTAGCTCTGGTGGTGAGACCACGTGATAAATTGATTTACCTGAAACGTGTGCCAGGCTTTTATTATCATCCACCTAAGCGTGAAATTTGTAATCGCTTTCTCGTCCCCTTTCTCTCTTCAGTATTATCGCCCTCTCTATTATCCTACGCATCTCTACCACTGCCACTTTTCCTTTTCTACTTCCGCCACCCCCACTCCACCCCACCCCACCCCACCACACCCCACCCCACCCTACATCTTCCACCCCCATAACACTTTCTCTCTCTCTCTCTCTCTCTCTCTCTCTCTCTCTCTCTATTTCATATATAAATCCGCATATACACATATTGTCGACCCAATTTTTATGCGAGAAGTGAATAATTGTCTCTTTTATTCTTTACAAGATATTTTTGTATAGTTTCTTTTTTTTTTTTTTATAATTGGAAACGCTCCAGCGAATACAGTTTAACTTTCAATATAACAAATGAATTTGACATATAATGATTATTTTTTTTGCACTCGCGAATGTGTATATCATCAAATGGGAATCACGAATGAGAATTCATCAATTATATTGATTATATTATTGGACTTATGTTTCCATTTTCAAAAATTAATTTTATTATCGTATCGTCATATTCTCGTTGTTACAAAATATAATCATTATTTAAAGATACTTAAACAAATTTTATCTGTATTAAAAATTTTATTTCAAAATTCTTTCACATTATTTAATTACATATAATAGAGTCAAGTTAGAGTATTTCTGTATTTTTTTTTTTTTTTTTAAGATAATTGTATTTCAACTATCTATACAAATATCCGTATTTAGCATTCATTTGCATTAATTCGATGTATTAATAATAACGGGTATAAAAGATAAAATAAAAATAAAATTGTAATTTTATAAGAAACATGTGATAAATAACTAAGATATAGTTATTCAATATAAAATAAATGATTGCCATGATTTTAACTCAATACTTGCTGTCGGCATAGAAATCATTCACCACAAATTCTTCTTATTTCGGGAAAAAAGAAAAAAATTCCACTTCGTTCTAGACTTGCCAAATATTATGTCCAAACTTTATATTCCCTCTCAAGACTTTTGTCGTTATGTATATGATTCTCGCTCCGTCTACCCTTATTCTTCTAATTTTCAGCCGCTCCTCCCTCTATCTATCTATCTATCTATCTATCTATCTATCTATCTATCTATCTATCTATCTATCTGCTTCACCTTTCTTTCTCATACGTTTCCTCTTTCATTTTCTCATTACGATTACACAGCATTTCTCGGGGACACGAAGAGCCACCTGTTATATCACCGCGAGACTCGTAAATCTTTCCGACTCTCGCAGAGGCTGTTCGTGAAATCTTGGCAAATAAGAGACACGCACACCAAGGTTTATGTATTTCAGATGACTGTGCAGTCGTTGAGCACGGAACGGTTGCAGTAGTCAGAGAGAAAGTGCGCGCATGTGCGCGGTAGAATATGAGAGGGTGGAAAAATAAAAAAAAATAAAAAATGGAACATAAACATACATTATACTTTAAGTGCAATAAATTCGTCGACACAAAGTAGCTTTTTTCTTCTTTCATCCTTGTTTTTTTTTTTTTTTAATATCAGTTTTTTTTTTTTTATTGTAATTAATTTTTTTTCAATAGTATATAATTTCTTGTTATTCGCATTGTTCCGACACATTGCTATAATGATTATTATTTTCCTTAGGTATGAATTAACAATTATTTAGAATATTAAGGTTGCTAATAATTTATTATTATATTATAAAAACTAATTAACTTTAAGTAATGTATAAGACCAATTTTGATGAAAATATTTCTCAAAGTACATTGTGATGTTAAATAATAAATCAATAACTTAATTTCATAGCATATATATATATATATATATATATATATATATATATATATATATATATATATATAGTAGTTTTTCAATATTTAAAGGCATTCGCACGGACATTCAATAATAAATAAATATTAGAATTACACGTGTGATCTAATATTCATAAAAATGGAAAGAAAGGAATTTTTTTACCTGCATTATGTGGTATAAAGCTATAATATGAAATTGAAACGAGTCGTTATATGTAAATTTTTTTAATGAAATCAAATTGCAGATAATTTTTGCTATATAATTTGAATTTTCAATATTTTCAAAAATCGTATTTGAAATGGCAACTATTCAGGCAATGTTTTCGCTATTTAAACCTGCCCGCTCCACTGCTGCGTTCGATGCATAATAAACGTTTCTTGCCACTTAAAATAGTTTGATGGCAATCGATCAAATTTCACTCAAGTCTATGCAATATGAATTTTTTATTTTCTTTTTTATTAAAATATTTAGGACGATATTATCTTTAATCGGCTTTATATACTTTTTGTTTTGTTTTGTTTTTGTTTAATATAAATGTACATCTATTTTTCAAGTGGTAATTTTTTAACGTTATATGCTCCCATTGTTGAATGATAAAAAAATTTAAATAAATGATTTGCCTGAATACTTAGACATTTTCTTAGTTGCTATATAATAATTACTTTTACATAAAGATTATTGATATTCATTTAAATATTTGTTTATAATTTTGGCTTGTTTAAAAATATATGTAAAGATATTCGCACATAATAAATATATATATATATATATATATATATATATATGCAATTAAATTTTAAAACGTTATATATTTTTATTTCAGGTAAGGACATTAATCAAACAATTTTATAAAAAAATACGTGGTTATATAACGTGAGTACCGTCATGTATACATTTCAATTAAATATTATATACGTGACATTGACAGTCAATTAATCTTTTTAATTAATACACATATACGAATGATATGAACATTTAATTTTCTTGAAATATTCTTAATATTTTTTTTAAATAGCAAAGAAAAATTGTTAAGTATACCATATGTTTAAAAGTGTATATGATTTTTAAACTTCATTTAGCTACTTACTACTTAAGTTATTTTGCAATAACAACTTAAGCGACATAATATTTATATTATCAAAAAACATACAAATCCTTCCAAAAAAAAAAAATGAATTAGGTAAATATTTTTACTGCTTATATAAATTTTTTGACTAGCTTGTACAGTGTTTTGCATTAAAAGAAGGCACATTTAAAAAATAATACGTACATATATTCAATAAACTTTCGCATATTGCCATACTCATGCTTTTGAAATAAATAGAATGAAACAAGAGTCATTGACGTATAGTTCAGTGGAATTGATTATCTTCAATTGATTATCAATTCTCTGTGTATGGAAGAGTGGTAAAAAATTTTTTTTAATATTTTCTAAACTTGTCAATAGAGTAGCTGACATACCCATACAATCAAATGAAAGCGAAATATTTCAGATTTCATTTCGGATTTATACCGGATTTTATGTTATATGTTTACATTATTCTTCAACATTATTATTCTTTATTCGTTCATACGCCTTAAATGACAGTACGAATTTCAGGAGATCAGGTGTCAATACAGCTCACTTCAAATCAAGAATGATATTGTGTTTGCGACCGATCAAAAATATTTATAGTTGTCAACCGACAATTTTATTTCACTTATAAGTTTGAATGTTCTTTTATAATTAATTCTCCAATTCATTCCAATTATTAAATCCTACGTTTATTTACAATATTTATTGCAGATAAATTGAATTTTAACTATTCATTTGTATTGATAATAATAATTGCGAAACATTGTTAGAAATATTAATTATTTGTGCTGATAATAAAGCTACAAATTGGAGAAAACAACCGTAATAGAAATAGAACAATTCAAACAGATTATATGTAAAATGTGTTCATTATACGGGAAATTTTATACATTAAATAAAAGAAAATGGCTGTAAAAATCATGTATCCGAAAAGACGGAACTGAACTTGGAAGCCAGGAAAAAAAAAACTAAAATTTAAAGTAATTTAAATTTAAAGTATGACGACAGATTTAAATAATTTCCACGCACGGATTTGCTGAAAAAATTGCGTGAAATTGCTCTGACATTATAGCGATGCAACGGAAACGTAATTTTTGAAATCACCCGAGTTGCGTCGCATTTTTCACAGCAAAATTGTCCTGCGTCGCGACAAATTAGCGTTGGTGGAAACGTCTAGTACGAGTAGAATATTCCCGACAACTTCAACATCTACAAGAGTTTGCCTCAACCGTAGAGAAACTTGATTTATGCGATTACCCCATTGGACTTTTATACAGGACATCGAACAGCGAATATAGCCTTTCAACGTCGTGGTAAAATGTCCTGTCGTCCCAAGGAATACTTAGCAATACGAGATTGCAGGTGTTGCGGCCAGAAGAAAATAACACAAAGCTCAAACGAAATAGATCCCGCGCAGTTTGCTAAGCTTTTTCAATTCTCGTAGGGAGATATGACGCCGCAGGTGTCTCGTCCGACGATTATTTCTTGCTTATATACGGGACATTTCCTCTTGCATGTCGAGAGATTAACGATTGCCACGGGAGTTTTACTTTATTTTTGAGCTTTTCGCTCGAGCAAAACTTGTTCCGTCCATTAGCGCATGAGCGGTTTTTTTTTTCCGCGGCCTATATAATTTGCCAGCACATGTCGACGGATTTAATTGATTCCGTGTTCGACAATTAGTCATATCTCATCGTCCGCGTGTCCTCTCGAGAAATTACACCTTCAACTCGATCTATGCCGACAATTCGAGCTCACCTGACTGCTAAAACTGATTCTAGCCGTTTTGGAATCATTCTTAAATTTTTATCTTGATGTAATTCAATAAAAAGTATCATCATAATAAACGAAGGATTTGGCATAATCAGCAAATCTCTGACATTTTATATAAAAAGTAATACTTTATAAAATATAAATTTTAAAGAACGCGATATTTCGTAGTACATAATGTTTTATTTCGCGTCAATAAGTATAGTTTTTAATAATACAAAAATTTCGCTTGCAATGCTATAGAAAAAGTTTACGGCGTTCTTTTTAATCGTACATCTGCATTTCGAAATATTACTCAGAGTACAGAATAATTAAAATTATATTTTTATTACTATTACTATTACTATTACTATTACTATTACTATTATTATTATTATTATTATTATTATTATTATTATTATTATTATTATTATTATTAAAAATATAAGATTATAAAAGAACTATTCCATTTAACACTGTATTAAAATAATTCGTTAAAAGACACGAAATTTTTTTAACAATTAGTCAATCAGTCAAATGGACAATGCTGCTTAATAAGTTACAATCAATTAAATAAATATCATTTGTTATGAAGATAATTTATAACGAGTATTCGATAATATTATCTTTGCTTAATAAGAACAAGCTCACTATTGACTATCGGAATATGTAAATCTATGAAATGAAGTATGGCAGATAACGACAAAACTTTATAATTATTAACAAGATTCAAAGGGTACTGTTACAACATTAAGTAAATTTCCATATCTCTATATCATTATCTTTAATTATAAAGAAAATTTATAATACTTGGATGCATGAATAATATCTATTTATCATAAACTTTCTTATACTACATATTGATAATTGTTTGTCCTTGAATTCTCAATGCCCAATAATACGTTTATTATTGTTCTATTCTTAGAATAATAAATTTCTCTTAAATGTAATAAATAAAAACAATATTCCTACATTTGTTCATACATTTGAAATTTGATTAAGTTTATTATATTTGTGAGACTACTAATAAAAAATTGCAGTAAAAGATAAAATTTAATAATTATAATTGAGTTGTGACAAAATATGTCGTTATCAAAATATCAGTATGAAAATATTAATATATTTTTAACGTACAAAATTAATAGTTATAATATCCAACTGAAATGTTCATTTAGCTTGTAAATAAATATTTATTGAATTCCTTCATCTCTAATATATATATATATATATATATATATATATATATATCGAACTGTGAATATAACAAATAAAACGAGTTCAAGACTAAATACAAATATAATTATTTTCTTTAAAAGGTACTCACCTTAATAGAAATGCATACGATTAAAACATATATTAATATTTACATTACTTATAACTAATTATAACTAATGTGAATATTTTATTTTACGTTTTATCTACAGGAATAGTGATAAAATCTTTTTAAATTAAAATGTATGTTTCATATGTGTTTTAGGGTAATAAGAAAACAACGAAATTGTTAGATAAAATAATGAACATAATTGTTTATGTATTTATGGCTTAGATGCGAATCCTCGTGTGTGCGTGTGTGCGTGTGCGTGTGCGTGTGCGTGCGTGTGTGTGTGTGTGTGTGTGTACGGACGTGTCTAATGTAATTAAATAAAATTATTCGACTAGATATCCCCGTAAAAATTTATATTAAAAATTTAATATAACCATTAACTTGTAATAATAAGAATAATTTTAATTAAAAAAAATACCGTTTCCTGCTAATTTTATTTACGCCTTAATAAAACATTAAAATGTAACCATACATTGTTTCGACATTTATTTTACATTTATTTGTTATAGTCTGGTCAACGTTAAAAAGCTTATCAATTGCAAAAATACAAAATATAATTAACATTCATATTTAAAGTAAGAAAAATATCCAATAAGGCATTGCTTAGTAATAAATTCAATGTTCGAGTTTAATTTAATTTAATGCTAAATACATTATTAATAATAATGTCTGAAGAAGACCTCATCTAGCATATGAAATTAATCTTTAATGATTTTTATTTAATTAATAGCTATCCGTTTTTGTGGAAGGGAGAGACATTAATCACTATTATATAGTCGGCAATGTAAAAATTTGCGCTCCTCACTCTGCTAATTAGAATTTAATGTTCATTAAAATTAACACGTAGTATTAATGATTTAAAACAAGGCATAAGCAATTATTTATTGCCTTATACCTTACAGTCAAATTTTCATCAAAATGTTCTTTACCAAGTGTCGCATTAACTAGGATATGATGAGACACGATGTGCAAAACAATACGATTTAAGCTTTTATCAACAGACTTATTACGCATTATTTTGAAAACGATAGTCAAGAAAAAATATCCGTCCACAAAGCTTCTCTATACTTTGAATGCGTTATAATTCAAGAAGGAGAATGAAGTTCTCACTAAATTTTCCAACTAGTTAAATTCGCAATTCCAAAAGATGCATATAACACCGGGGAAAGAAATCACGAACTATTTAAAAGAAGGAAAAACGTTGAAAAAAGCTGTAGGGCAAAGTTTGAAAAAGACTCCTCGGAACCGCTCGACCCTCGAACCACGGATGCCACTTTTAATCTTGACGGTGGCGTGGCAGAGCGATTAGGAGCCTCGGGCCGGGCCGAGATAATAAATGTCGGGAATAACACGGAGCTTCAGCCCGTTTCTATTCATGTCGAATATATATATATATATATATATATATATATATATATATATTAATATTATGGGGACGCGAATGCTTTTTCGGACGCACACATTATGGAAATCATCGTTAACTTCTTCGCTAACGCTCCGTTCTCACGTTTTTGCCTTGCATTGGGACGAGGCTCCGTTTGTTTGGCAGAGCTTGGGAGTTTATTGGATTAGAGTGCTCCTACCAGAATTACTTAGCGGAATGTCGTAGTATGTGAAAGGCTTTGCTTCGCCTCGGTAATACTATCGGGGAAAGGAGCATACGCATCGAGGTTACATTTATCACGATTTTGTAAACAATCGTTTATTGTGACGATCTCGTTCACTTTTATACTTCTTCACCTTTTGAGTATGTTGAGTTTTCTTGAAAGGGCCGGAAACTCGTATACATCTTAGCTAAATATCATTAATATAGTAAAGTAAAGAAAAGTAGGCTAACGTAGGATAAATATTTCAAAATTCAAATATTTGAAATTCAAATTTAATTGAAATATGATTTCAACTAGAAGATTAATATTATTTCTAGTCTTTTAAATGATATATCGATACAAGTCTATTAAGCTTTTAGATTTAAAATGAATAAAAAGCGAGATATTTGTTCTATGTATGAGAACATAAAGTTCAAAAAAAAAAAAAAAAAAAAAAAAAAAATTTTTTTATTTTTTACCATTTTTCAACGTATAAATATCGTCTGTTAATCGATTGTTAATTTACTTTGACTCTAAATTAAATAAAAATTAAAATAATAGTTGACTGTCTTGTTGGTAATTTCAAATATACAACCGAGGTGTATATATATATATATATATATATATATATATATATAATGAACTTGATAACTATCGGTCGTATGTGTTTTGTATTTCATAATTAAAAGAGTTACGAAACATACGTTAATTTTCGCAAATCTGATACGAGAGTGGATTATACATTTCACAAGGAAACCGACTCGTAAATCATTACATTTTAAAACAAAAATAAACATCGCTCTGGTCTAGGAAACAATTAATCAAATCCTACCTACTGACTTTAACAACATACGTGAATTTCTCTCTTATATGTCGACTAGCTCACCTTGTAATTACGCATTCCACTCGAAATAAAGTAAATGCGCAGAGCGAAAGCACCCATCGGTTTTCCATCTCTTTCTATTGAGCGTAACGAGCAGAACAGACTTCGCATTTACATTCTCATCGTGTTTGACTGACATAAAATTGTTTTTATCATTTAAAAATCAGCTCGTACGGGAGTTTCCTCGCTTATGTTTTATCATCCTCACAGAGACGTACATACTCAAAAGTTTCTTTGAGTTATACAGCAATGTAAAACACAAAGTTCCTGCCACAATTAAAGGAGTTTTTATTGCAAATTAACTCTAAACGCTCATAAGCTTTAAATACACGCGCGCCGTAGCCGCGGCAATGGAAATAAAATAAAGACTTTACGTTAATAAAGTAGCTTGTTCAAAGTCACCTGTCATTTTGAATTAACAAAGTAATGAATCCCCGTGACTCAGGATATAACTACGAAAGACATGTTTCGTCAAAAATGTTTTTATTAAAGAAAATGAAAGAGCCATTTTTATTTTACTAACAAACTTGTGCGATGTTTCACCCAAAAATACTTATCATTCTCGTAATCGTGAGAGCTTAATATCTAATTCGAAGTCTACATGAGCTGTCTATAACAAATAGACTAAAGTGTTCGTGGCAGATGTTTACCGAATAGTTATAATACACCTACGTATTATAGTCTAAACACGTTTCCAAACTTCTAAATGTCCAACACTGTAGTATGCACTAAAATACTTACATTTTATTTTCCAATGAATTTATATTTGAATTTATGTTTAAATTTATATTCGTACCTTACAACATAAACGACGCGTTATACATTAACATGCAAATATAATATTTCAAGTTAGTATGAACAATTCTTGGGCTACTTAATTTGCATTTTTTATTTCGATGTTAATATAAAATCGATTAACATTCATTTTAAATCTACCGACATTGTATCAATGACTCTTAATTTGAATGAAATCTTGAAAAATTGTCATTTCTTTATAATTGAAGTAAAGTATGTTTATTTTTACTCTACTTATAAAATTTTTCTGTTTTCTGTAAATACAATTTAATATTAAAGTTATTAAAATTTGACGTGCTTTATGTTAAAGAGGGTTTAAATAGAATAAAACATGTAATAGATATTTGAAGATATAATACATAATTGTCAATGATAAATATAAATAGATAAAAAAAAAATGAATTATTAAAATATATTAATTAATTGATAAGATTATCAAAATATATTTTTATTAGACCTAATTTTAATATTGTGCTTAAAATTTTAAATATTTATATATATATATATATATATATATATATAGCTTAAGGTGCATTATATAAATGGAAAATCAAAGATTTTTTTTTCTAACAATTTATAAAATTATCATAGAAATTTATATTTCTGATAAAGGGATCTGAAGTATTTAATCGATAATTTTAACAAAAAATTCGTTCCCCATTTTGAACGTTTACTTTAAAAGTATTTAATTGCTTTATTGGGAGCTTCGATAATCCCGCAAAACGCTACAACATACATAAAAATCAAAAAGTACGAATAAAGATTGGAAAAGCGTTACTTTATGCTCGATTCAACTGACATGCTGTTGATCTACGAGACGGGCAAGATTAATGTCAACTTTTGGGATATTTTAAAGCTCTCACTCGCTTCATCTCCCCCACAACTTGCGGTGACACACATTAAGATTGCAAGCACTCTCAGCGAATTCACGACTATACCTTTACTTTCCTTTCCCACCTTTCTCTCTTCCACTCTTTATCCTCTTTTTACTACTTTTCTTCTACATTCGCATCTATAATGTAGAAGGGTTTTGCAAACTCCCAACGACGACGTCGACGACGACGATGATACTGTTTTTCTTGCAAAATTTGAAGAAAAGTCTGCGCGTAAAAGTATGAGTATAAGCATATATATATATATATATATATATGCATGTTTGCATTACGCGTGATTCGCGAATGATACATTATAAAAATACTTTCTAAGAAATTAGAAGGAAACAATTTGTAAAAGTAAGGAAATAAACAAATGGAGATTAGAAAACAAGGTTGCGGACTGTCAACTAATCTTATTAAAATAGTTTAAGATTCTTAACATTATTAAACTTTTCTTCTTCTTCTTCTTCTTCTTCTTCTTCTTCTTCTTCTTCTTTTTCTTCTTCTTCTTCTTCCTCCTCCTCTCATCATCATCATCATCATCATCATCATCTGATATTATTGTGATTCTAATTGTTGTTATTGTTTTTGTCGTCGTCGTCGTCGTCGTTGTTGTCATTGTTGTTGTTATTAGATGTAGTAGTAATAGTATTAGTATTATTATTAGGTTCTAATATCAAATATTGCTTATTTCATACTTTCGGAAATATCTTTTGGATTTTGGAAATCGCTTTTCATATTGTCGAAAATCGATACGATGTACTTCTTCATAACCTACTTCATTTAAATTTATTTGAATATTATCATTCAAACTTTTTATTATCTTATACAAATGTATTTCGTTTATGTATTACCGGAGAAGAATTGAATTGAATCAGAATTGAATAACATCTTTCATTAATTGTTAATATCATTATCTTGTTAACTTTACATTCTATTCTAATGTCCTATTAACTGACGAATTTTCAAACGATTATGTATTATTTCTCTTATCCTAAATGATTTCAATCCATCTTTATAGTTACATAACTGAAATAGTATTCAAATTATATATAAGTACCGGGACTTCAAAAAATTATTCATAAAATAAATACCTGCATTTTAAGCATATCCCTTTTTGTAATTTTATATTGTTAATCTTTACTTGATTAAACTATTTTAATAAAATCTTATTAAGATTAAATTTTTCATTTCACTGATAGTTTTATTAGCTATTATGAAATAACAACATCGTGATCTACATGTAAATTATGACTGATTATGTTTTTAGTGTTTTCTTTATTTAATAAAATTAATACACTAAAATTCAGTAGAGTTTATTATTATTTTATAAAATATTATATGCGCCATCTCAACATATTCGACATATTATAAAGAAACTATGTAAATAAGAAAAAACAAATAATTATAAACGGAACGTTTGAAAATCGAATCGGGGGTGGGGGTGGTGGTGACTTTGTAATACAAAATTTAAGATGAAAAACAAACATATAAATCTAATTTATGTGTAGGCATTCAAATTTTTGAAATATCTAATAATAAATTTAATTTTAATTATAATCATTTTTATTGATTCATTGGAAAGATAAGGACACATATTATCTTTAGCACTGATCATTAACATTTCACTTACAATGCACATCCAAGGAGTAAATAAATTTGAACTGCATTACAGCTATTGTAAATCTAACGAAACGAATAAGCATAAAATTTTAAAGTAAAAATTTTTAATTTAAAGAATTGACGTAGTGAAATATTTATTTATAAAAATATTCCAAAATTGTTGAAGCTTTACAAAGTCTGAGCGTAAAAGAAATACAAGAAACGTAAAAACTAGTATGACAGTAGAAAGTAAGATAGAATAGCAAAAAGTGAGAGGTGGCAAATTGAAGAGTGCAGAAGACACAAACACTTATAAACAGACGCCTATGTATACAATAAGTGGCGACACAGGAAGAAAAGGAGAAAATGTTTGTGAGGAAAAAAGGTGAGTAGGGGCGTGTAGGGGGGGGGAGACCTGTGGATGACGTGGTAGGGAGATAGAACAGCGAAAAAAACATACACAAAAAGGCCATGTCGTGCTTTGTAATTATAAATCTCATTAAAATTCGCTGCGCGCCACAAGCTTGGAAAAGCCATTAACGTCGGTGCTGCCACTGTGCAACAGTCGAGTTGCTGTAGTTTGTCGCGTCGTCATGACTCGATGGACGGATAAAGATTAAGCTCGGAGGTAAACGAGAGAGAATGAGAGAAGAAGAGACAAAGATATATAGATATATATAGAGAGAGAAAGAGAGAGAGAGAGAGAACGAAAGAGGAACAGAGAAAGAAATTATGCGGTAGAACAGGAAGAACGAATGTTGTATAACAAAATAAAAGATAACTACGCTTAAAGGCTAAAGGGCCAAATAAACCTAAGTGAGGTTCTAAAAGAATAAATAGATCATTTATTTCTTCGCATCATCATATAAGGCAGTGATTTTTTTTACAAGACTTTATATAACATTAATAATAACTACTCTCTATGGAATTTTTTTTATTATGCATTTGACAGGTAAATTCATATTATTAATCGAATAATTAAATTAAAGGTAAAGCTAAACGAAATACTAAATTAAACACTACTAAGAACCAGAAAATACTATATATATATATATATATATATATATATATATATAACGCCTTACATATTTAAATAAAAAGTTCAATTAAAAAAGTTGCACTTCGTGGAATGATAAATAAACAAAATAAACTTTAGAAATTATAAACCCATATGAATTGAAATTAAAATACGTTAGGATTTTCTAACATTTAAGCTGCATAATAACTGAAAAATTATTAAATTTCTTTTAAAAATATATTTATTCAACAAACATTCTAACAAATATTTACTTTCGTCTTCATTCCATTTTACTGATAATTCAAATTTTCTAAAAAGACTAATAAATGCAAATATTTTTAGTATACAAATCTTTACAAAATTTTTGTACATTTGCATTCACTTGTACGTATTGTATCTTATGAAACTATTATTTTCATTGAATAGAATTTTTTTTTTTTATTAAACATACAAATGCTTTATATTTGATTATTAATTAATAATGGCGTATTATATATATTAGAATTTTCAGTGGCTTAACAAAAGTCAAAATTAATATAAAATCATAACAGGGGATATTGAAAAAAAGAGTAAAATTTAACACAAAAAGGAAAGATAATATCCAAATGAAAACTATAAATTATAAAAGATAAATGATATCGTATTATCAAGATCTAATAATTCTGTAGTTCTTTTTAAAAATTATCCACTTTAAAAGACTATGATCAAGAAGTTGAGATTTAATATTATCATTACATCAGCTAGAATCAAGACTAAAATGGCGTAAACTAAAGCGTAAATATTAAAGAGATGACAAGTCGAAAAAGTAAAATATCTTATTGGTAATTTCACAAAATTCCCTTCTTTTACTCTTTATTACTCGGCTATTGATGCCGAATAGACATTCGCGTAACTCATTTAGAATAGCTCATTTGAAAGCTTAAATTTTTGTTCAATCCGCTTAAGCAAAGTGCATATAAATGATTGTACCACTCTTTTTTATTTATTTTCTTTTAATAATTCGTCACGCATTTGTTGCATAGGAATGTCTGGTTAAGTTAATAAAGATTTTTCACGTTCAAAAGGACGCTTAATTAAAGTGGATGCACTTTAATTAAAGCGTTTTTCTTTACAATTTTAATTAGAAAATAGCTTGTGTTATGCTGGAAATATGAAAAGTTAAAACTCTACAATAAATTCCGAATTCAACTACAACATTCTACCTATATTTCGTCTTTATCCAAATTCCTGAATTTTTTCACAGCATTTACCAACAATATACGTTGTGATATAATCTACACTAGAACCTACTGAACGTCACGCTTTATTTGTGTTTTTGAAAATATGTGTTTAATAAAAAATGTTGTTAAAATCGAAACGATATTTATTTTATTATTTAATAATGAATTTTATTATTTATAAAAGCACTGTACGAATTCAATATTGTTTAAAAATATAAATTTAATAGTCAGAAAATTTTGTCCTTTTTTTATGCAACTATTTTTATAACATAGTCCTCATTATATGTTTGGAAATAATTGAAAAATACATTAATTACCATGAATACTTACAATAAATATGTTATAGTAATGATAAAGCTTTGAATGTTGCATACTACAGTAAGATTAAAAAATGTATTTATATCAAATAGATGTCGTATAAGTATAAAATAAATAAATATATATATATATATATATATATATATATATATATAACACTGAACAGGTAGAGTCTTCGTTATCCTTTAAAAATACAAAAGTATTTTCATTCGGTTTTTCCTTTCCTTTGAGTAAGAATATAAGTTATATAATTTCTTATATGAAACCCAACAACGGTTGGATAATTTTTCTTATTATAAAATCAAAGTTATCTTGATTATTACTTCTGGACAACCATCTCACGAGCGCATATACAACTGGTACATCTATGGACATTTATATCGAAGACAACATTCAACCAGCGCGATTACTGTATTAGTAAGTGAAGTCGTTATACTTGCGAGCTTTGCTCTCTGCTATTTCTGTCCCTCGCGTAAAGTCAACTGGAACTAAGTTAGCAAGTCTTTTGCGCTGAACTCTACGAGCTTCGAGGAAAAAGAAAATTTAGTTCCTCCTGGATTTGCCTACATTGAGACACACAACACGACCAAGCACACTAATGCATAGATATTAAACGTAAAAATCGACTTATATTGTATATTGTAAATAAATAAAATAAATAAATATAATATAATTATCCAATATTGTACGTACACGGGTGCGCTTTTGTAAAGCGAAAACAGTAAAATTTTGCCATCGAGTACAATTCATTAACTTTTTAACTCATTGAAATTAACATTTGAGGAAGTAAATTTTACTTCTTATGTCGTAATGTTTTGTTGATATATTGCCAAATTAGTTTCATATAACATGTGACAAGTCAATCTTAAAATTGATCGATATTAAAGGAATTAAGAAAGTTTAACTTCATCGTTTTGTTAAATATATCTTTTTTATATTATATATGGCAAAATGCCGACGGTGAAAGATAAATCAAAGTCGCTAGTATATGTAATGAGTTTTATATGTCATACTTAAAAAAAAAAAAAAAAAAAAAATATCTATACTTATGTGCTTAAGTATGCATAAGTATTTGTGCATTTGTATAGTAAAGAATTGTTGATCATTAGGCTACATATTTCATGCACATTAATATTGGTCAAATGCTTTATAGTTATATATAAGTATATGTGTGTGTGCGCGTTTGTTGTTTTGGTGCAAAAGTGTAAATAAATATAAATAATAATAGCAGTGGAGTAATTGCGCTCGGATATCCGCATATCATCAACACCGTACAGAATCCACAATGTAAATAAAAGAAAGCATCTAATTTCTTGGTCTTAGTCTCGCTCTCTCACTCTCACTCACTCTCTCACTCACTCACTCTATCTCACTCTCTCACTCTCTCTCTCACTCTCTCTCTCTCTCTCTCTCTCTCTCTCGGCAATTATTAGCTCTTTCTTCATAGGGAAAAGTAGCTGGTTTATTACAGCTACACGTCAGTATTTCTATTTGCAAATACTTTAAAGCCACGAAGAATCTGAACAGCTTAGATTGCGGTTTTCTCAACCTCCTGCGTGTCTCTCGCTTTATAGCTCTTTATCAATTTTCTTCCATCATATGAATTTTGTCTTAAAAGATTTTTATGTCGATTGCCAAGATAAATAGTGAAATTCAGCGAGCGGAAATCATTGGAAAAGTGTCGAATAACGGGTGTATTCCATCGAATTAACACATTGCGTTATTCGAGCTTTTAACTCGAGCTTACTGCGTTTCAACGACACTCGCGCGCTTCTCTAAAGTATTTTTGAAATTGTAATTACATACTATTTTTAGATAAAACCAGCGATTAAGGTCATAACATATTATTTTGTGCCAGGATGACTTTTAATATGGAAATCTGGATCTCCCAGCCACTTACTACATATGGAGGTGAATGTTTCTTCTCGTGCATTTCCATGCGCATTCCCAATACCATCATCCGCATAAACAATAGATGAGTTATGGAAAAAGCCTGAATATGATATGCCTTGAAGCATCCTTAAATAATACGAATAACAATGCGTCTCGAATAAAAAATGCCAGCGCCCCGAGATCTATTGTTTAATCGCGCTATGCGTCCTCGAAATATAAATGTATCCCCAGCAGCTACATTTCCCTGCATACTATTCCACATTAAATGTGTGTCAGTGGTGGGAATTGAAACGCACGGGAAAACCGATGCGTCGTTCTCACCGACTTTCCTTCGCTTCCCGCTCGCTACTCTACTCCGCTCCAGTTCTATTACTGGGT
>NW_011948429.1:3716576-3731349 GCF_000503995.2 Ceratosolen solmsi marchali
CCGTTTCTATTCTGGGTTCCCCCCCCCCCACACACACCTCACCCCCTCTCACCCTCAGCCGCCCGCCCGCCCAACCATCAACCATCACCCCGTAACTCCGACCCCAAGACACCCTCACCAACACCACAATCACTGCCGATGTTTGATTGATTTATGCACGCTGTCGGCACTTCCGGTCGGTCAAAAATGTATAAATGCACGAGTTGCGAGTCAGAGAAAGCGCTCATATGCTTGTTCGTTCAAATTTTCGCGTATGCTTTCTTTCGAGTTTAATTAGACGTCGGATACTTAGTGAGACGTCGTAAATGATGATTAAGCAATTGATGTCTGGAAAGAGTTTCCGGTTTTTTAATAGCAAGATGAGATCCGGATATTCGACTGGCATTTATGTATATATATAATAATATAATAATGCTATATTAAGATGTATGCGATGGGGGGGGGGGCGGGGGGACAAAAAAATAGTTTAGAACTTATTATAATTATTTTTGTAATATAATGTGTTATATGAATGAAGGGTATTATTTATTTTTTATTTTTTTTTTAATTATTTGATTAGAATTATCTATTTAATTCTTATGGATCATTAGGATTCGTTTGCTTTCGGTTTTCAAGAAGTTATTTTGCAAGAATAATTTTAAGAAAACAGCCATCAACTTTTGTACTTACACATGAACTTAATATACAAAGTTAACAACATTCTTCTTCTTCTTTTTTTTTTCTTTAACTACAAGTTTTCCGATAAATTTGTTTGAAATTCCAGTCATAATAATTTTGTATTTATTATTTAATTTTGATAAAATCCATATTTTACCATATCACGGATAAATATATTTGAGAATGTATTTATGCATGCGTAATAATTTGAGATTTGCGTCAATAGCACGAGATTTTTTGACAAAGTTTTCTAATTTAACTTTCTCTACGATAAATAATACGACGAATCGGCAGCGCTCGTTCGATGTATATGAATAAACATAAAAGTAAACATATCGCAACCCATTTTCGTAAAAAAAAACTTCCATCCACCATACGAAGCAATAAAAGTGTAAAGTAGATGTTTCCCCTCCGAATTTGTCAAATCCGCTCCGCCATTACTGCGGAAAGTCGAAGTCATAGTACGAATTCCCCTGCTTAAACTCCCTCTGCGAGTCATACGCATTTCATACACGACTAAGAAAACTACGGGGAGAGATTTTCTCTCGCTCTAACGGATCGCGCGACACGCCCGCGTACCAGAGACGATCGCATGCTTTTCAATAAACGTGGGCGCGCCAAGTCTAAGCAGAAAGAGGAAGGAAGCGTTGTTAAGGACTCCGTATATATGCTCAGAGCAAGGAATAATATATGAGCTCTGCTCTGAGCGAGAGAAATCCCAACTTCGTTGCAATAGCGTTGCATCTTCGTTTCGTCTCCTCCTCGCATTCTCATACAAGTCGGACTTGTGTGAGTGCAGATTTCTTTTGATACGTATCGAGTGACAGTGTTGTGGAACTTTTTGTTCAAGAGCCATTGTAAATTTGATTATCCATTTGTCATTCTGCCTACGAGATTTATTACGCGTCTTGTTATTTTCTTGGTAATATTTTCCCGTTAATTATAGGAGGAATTTTGCATTTTTCCGAGCGTTAGGAAATATTTTGCCAACGCTCTCGATCGTTGTCATTCTTACGCTAGATTTAGGAAATGAAATTTTTTTACGCTTTAAAGTCGATATGAAACAATAAACATATCAAATAATAATAAACTGATCATCGGGAAAAATATTTATTATTATATTTTGCATATATATATATATATATATATATATATATATGTATAGATTCTTGTTACTTTAATGTAAGGTTGTCTTTATAAATTGGAGAGGCGTTAGGTTTTTCAAACGTCACCGAGATAACCGATAAACACAGATATCGCAAAACTCTTTGGGAAATTATATCTCTACGTAAAATTGAGATAATTGAAATAGTATATTAATGCTTTCGAGCCGAGACTATTAATTGTATTGGAACTCCAGCTTGCGCTTATTGAGTTCACATGTAGATAGAGATTCGTATCGAAAAGCAGTATTTTTCCACATATTTGCGAAAATTAATATTTTATTTCGTAAATCCTCGATGGTTATGCCATGAATCTTTATGTTTAACCGAGGCACGAAGCGAGCGCCATTTTTTCTAATATTTTATCACGCGCGTCCACTTGAAATGTTTGAGACAAAATATTACTATTAAATATACTTAATCTTATGAAAATGTAATTTTATATTTTATAATTATTAGTTATTTAGCAAATACAAAAAAAAAGGGCATCAATTTCGCAAAGTTCGAGTATCGCAAAAAATTTTAAATACTATAATTACAAAAACAGTCTTTAAAGTCTTAAAAGTATGAAAATTACGATTCCGTACAAAGGCGGTTATTATGACATATTATTTAAAAAAAAAAAAAAAAAAAAATTGCCTTTTTTTTCAGAATACAAATATTTATTATACAACTATAAATATTGTTTATCATTGATAGAAATTTAAATTATAATTGTCTTTCCGCTAATGAAGTTTTATTCTCACAACCTTACGAAACTTAAATTTTCTCTTTATAATAATTGATTTGCAGTTATTTATTATGTTTATAAATTTTATTTTCAAAAATCAACGTATCAAATTTTAATCATTTGAAAGCCTTAAAATTATATCTAACTCTATAAAGGAAAATAAATATATCGCGCTATAATATTAAAAAAACTAATAGAATAATAGTGAACAGTTTCTTCCTTATTAGGAAATGTTGAAAATGAAGAAAATCCTTCAACTTTATTTTACTTTTATGAAAATACTCTAAAACTCATTTTAAAGAGCTTTAAAAAGTCAATATACTCTTGCAATTCTTTAGAGGCGAACCGATACTTCCTGATACTATTGCTAAAAATAGAAAATAGAACTTTAATCGTACATAATCAAACCATAGTATACGAGTGCTGCAAAGATCTTTTACTTTAACATTTCACTTGCGATATATAATTTACGAATAATATTTAATAGTTTTGAAATAAAATTCCGTACATAATGTTTTATTGTATATTTGTAATTTGTATAATAATAGATAATCCATTATTTTGATTAATTGAAATGTATAATTTCGTTAGTTTTTACTACTCATATTAAAAAATTAATGCTTATGAGGATTAGAACTTAAATAAGGAATCAGGAAGTTATTAATTTATTTATTCTATGTCAATTTAATGAAAAAGTTTATTTTCACTTTGTTGAAGTTCGTAACAATATTTAAACAATTTAAACGAAATCCTCATTTTCACTCCACAAAATAAGTATCACTAAGTATAATGAAATGCCCGATTTTTCCACGATAATAAGGAAGATAATAAAATAAGTCTCTGTGATTAGAAATTTAAATCATACACAAAAACACGATATACTTGTCCAATTCTTTTATCTCCATCTCAATTATTTTTTAACATATAAATTTGCGACATATTGTTTTCCCTTCTTACAAGCACTGTCATGATTTCTCTTTTGTTTCCACAAGTGAAACAAAACATTAATTATCTTTGAGAGCGAATTATCTGACGACGACTTTGAGCGAATCTAAACAACAAAAAGATTGAGATGATACAAGATTCGCATGAAAAAAAAAAAAAAAAAAAAAAAAATAAAAGCTTGATAAAGAAAGTGCAAAGACCGTGGAAGGTACAACGATAGCCTCCAGCATTAAATCTATAGGTAATAGAGAACTGAAAAAACCATAATAAAAAATAACCTCTCCAGCTCTCCACGTTCCTCCCCCCCCTCTCTTTCTATCTCTTTTCTAACTCACTTTTGTTTTTAATCTTTTGCTGTGGACCATTAAAAATGCTTTAAAGAACCCAAAGAGCGTTCATCTCACATCTGTTCTTTCGTATTCTCTCCTTATTTTTTTTCTCTTTTACTTTTGCGAGAGTTCAGTTTAATAAAATAATATTAACCTATACATTAATTCTCACTAAATAAATACATTAATATAATAAGATAATTGATTGCCAATTAATAAGAGCAGTCTAAAGTGAAACGGATTTAACTAAAGCCTTATCAAGTAATATAATCTTTCCTTTGATATAATTCGATTGTCTTCGATTGCCTAAGAATTTATGTATAAAATCATCTTATTTTTAAAAGCTAATACTTTATTGATTTATTTTCTTAAACTCGAACATTTTTTTTATTATTAATTTTTATTATTAATTTTATTTTAATACTTGTTTTTTTTTTTTTTTTTTTTTTTTTTTTTTTTTTTTTACGAACCATCCGTACCTTATAAGTGCAATAATTATTACAGTGCATAAATGTTTTAGCTGGATAAATTATAATATGTTAATAATAGTTATTTACAATACAATAATAATATATATCATTGAAGGATTGTTTGAACAATAAGATAATCGAATACATCTCGTATAATTTAATTTATAAAATTTATTATTCATTTCCATTTGCGTACTTATCAATTGTTGATTAAGCACTTAATACGTAATTGTATCCTAATTATCTAGTATTTCTAAACATATTTTAAATATGTTATCCAAATTCCGGGCTCCTTTAAAAGTGTTCCACTATCCAATCCTTAGATGGTTAAAGATTATTAATGAAAACATTGTTATGGACAGAATTATTAGTTTATTCGAAACTTGTAAACATAAATGATGAGGACAAGGATTCACAGCCCAGAGGGTATTACTTCTGGAATTACAAACATCTTGGCAATCATTATTCTATGAAGGATTATCGAGTTCGGCCATCCATCAAAGAAACTATCCATAATTACATTCCCAAGTGCCAATAAAAAACAGTCGCACAGTTGCATTAGATGCGTCGAGTAGAAGCCTCCCTTTGATTAACGGTGATAAGTGTCACTCACGGTTGTGCTCCGTGCTTGCAGAGCTTACCGCAGACGCCGGCCGGAAGTATAGGCGGAAAGGCCCTGTCCGGGGGCAGCGGGTCCGAGAGTTCAACGACCGGGATGGTGAATGGTTCTTCTGGTTCCAATCATCCGGACGGCCGAGACGCCGCAACCATTAACGCTGAGCAACACGTAAGTCTATGGGCGCACCTGCTTCACTAACATTATGCCGACGCGCATGCACTGAAAATACGTCCAATGGTCCGTATTTATCAGTGATAGAATGACACGAGAAATATAGATCAGATTGATGGAATTTGGCGTGGCCGGCAACGGTGGGGGGGGGGGGGAATTCGATTACTGGAACACTGCTGTTCTTCGAGGAGGCTTTGCATCACCAGTATCTTTTACGTGTCAGGTCATTATTGTCGAGTAATTATACCGAATGTTGATGTAAAATACAGAAGAATTATCCATAATCGATTTTGGTGGAAATATATTTTATTTAATTATCCTTACTGTCTGCATAATTTCACTGCGGTGGAGTTGTATTATATTTAACGGAAAGTCCATATTTTAAAAATGGCTTAAGCTACGTTTCAATAAGTAACGCGATCGAATAATTGAATCGAGTTTAATATCATTTTAATTAAAAAATCTTCGTGAAAATGAGTTTTCAACTCCTATAAATTAATGGCTTTTCATTGAAAGAGGGTAAATGTAGAGTTTAATTCTCTATATATGATATATATAGAATTTGAAATTTAAGCATTTTATCTCTAAAGTATCCGCAGGAAGTTATAGTAACATTTAAATAAAATTAAAACTTTAATTAAAGTTTTGAAATTGAATTAAAAAGTACGTAATACATTATTTAAAAAAAAAAAAAAAAAAAAAAATTCAGAAAAATTCAGAAAAAAAAAGAAAGAAATTGATATATATATATATATATATATATATATATATATATATATATATATATATATAATAGTAAATCATAATGGAAGTTGGCATTTTCATTTACATTATAGTAATTACGAGTTATTAATCTCATCTTTTTCTATAATTTGTATAATATTACTTAATAATTAGCGTTGGCCAAATAAACAAAAAGAAAAAGAAACGCAATATTTGCTCTTCGTTCCTCTTGTAAAAGCTAGTTAGTGACAGTATTAAGGAATACTTTCTACCACTTATCGGACAATCGAAGCGTAATATGTTATATTCCAATGGTATAATAACATCTTTATATTGTAAATTTGATTGACTCTTTACATATCTAAACTAGCAAAATACATAATAATGAGCTTCCCAATAAATATCCGAGAGCAATATAACAAATTGAATTGGAAAAATAGTCGCATATAACGAGGATTAAGTGCGCAAGTACACTATAAATACTTGCCTCGCACTCGCCACATCCCTACATGGAATATCTCTCGTAAAGAGAAAAAACATGTATAATAAAAGCTGATCTGTCGTCACAACGAGTGTATCAATTTTCTAATATGTACAAGCGATGAAACTCTCTTCACTCTAGTCAATAAAATTTATGTCCCACGAGTACTTGCACGCGCTCATGCACAAGCGCGCGCCCCTTTTCCCGTTCTACCATTTATACGTCGCGTAAATAAATTTTCTTAACTTTCCCCCGGGGGTCCGTGCGCGTGGCACAATGGATTCTTTATGGAAAATGAACGGACCGTCGCATAAAAGCCTTATCCAGCGATCACAGCACTCGTAAACTCTTTGGTCGAGCGACCGTAAACGAGATGCATAATACGTGCACTGCCAAAGAATAAACAGAATCCCGACAAACTGCATTGCCAAGTGCGTCGGAGCACTCGTTCACGAGGGGCGCTTGCGCGAAGAAGAATGGCGCGGGCTTTAACTCCGCGTGAAAGTAATTAACGAGACGAATTTGGAAAGGTGGCTTGCCGATTGCCAACCAATCCCGACGAATGGAATTAAAACGGGACGTTAGCATTAATGAGTTTACCGTTGAAAATTTAATGGCTTTCATATATCTACAACGATGTACGATGTATGATTGAACGAAATAGCTGCTTTTAATATTTTCGCGAATCTGATTAAATATTGGAAATTGGATTTATACGATATATATATATATATATATATATATATATATATATATAGAGAGAGAGAGAGAGAGAGAGAGAGAGAGAGAGAAAGAGAGAAAAAAAGAGAGAGAAAGAGAGAGGGAGAAAAAAATTCTATAAATTGTATTGCCAATGGATTACCATATATCCCTTTAGAGACATAATATTTCTTCTCGAAATCTATCCAAGCAATACAGCCGGTGTGCCTTCAAAATTTATTTAGCTTGTCGTATTTGCCAACTTTCTTAGACCTCTACTAACATGATATTAGGGAAGCTGATGTACAAAATAACTGAAATCATAAAGCTGCTAGAATTTCTTCCAAATCTCTTTATAATTAAGATGGAAATTAAGCTGGACTTTGCACGATTCGCATCATAGATAGCAAACATTTATGTAGAGTAGCTCTGCCCCCAGACGCGTGATGCTCCCGATTTATTATCTATTAATGAATGTACCCATAAGGCTTCATGTATTTTGCTATTCATAAGAAACATTCAAAGAATTTCTCCTCAGTACACGGATATAAAGAATAAAAATAATGATATCAACTTTTAAATAAGAGGCGAATTTAAATAAGAGCTTAGAAAAAAAACTTTATCAAAGTGCTTTGAGATATGAATTAATGGTGTCGCATTCGTAAATACAAAGGAACGGAAGAAGAACACTTTTTGAAAATATTTTGTTGATATACGAGGCGAAGATCTAATCTCCATACTTTCTCCCTTTCTTTTTTATATCTTTGAAAATTGCATAATTCGTACAGCCTTAGGTATAATTAGGGCGCACATAATTTTTCACTAATAACCCAGGCTATTGAGAAAACTTTAACGATTCTGATATAATAATGCTTATAATAATAAGCATCGGAACAATAAAGGGAAATGAGAAAGATAAAAGTTAGCTCCCTTGCGACGGAAAAGGGCAAAATAACGTTCAAACTTTATGCATTGTAGTTGTCGGTAATTGTACATTACATTGACACAGCTATTTAGTTTTATAAAAAAAAAGAAAAAAAAAAGTATCTAATATCTCTCATTTTATAAATTGAACAGGCCAATTCGAATTATTTAATTCGATATTCATATTGCCATTCTATTATTAATAAATAATAATTGTGTACGACGAGCACATTATATATTATCATATTATTATGTTTACTTACTCTCCCCGAATCTTTCTGGCAAAATAAAGCCGTAAAGAAAGCACGAAACATGAAAGTATGAAACAGTCGGATAAGCAGAAGATCTAATTAGGAATTTAGTTGATATTTAATCATTTAATTGTTAAATTAAACAAGAGTTTATTCGATTTTTAAAAATATATTACATAACTTTATAGTATTTTTATATATTATACATTAAATATAAATCGCACTCTTATTTCTACGTCTGGATGCGTAAATTAATCGATAATACATAATCATTTGTTTCTCAAGAAATATTAAGTGCGTGGCCTTCCGTATGAATAATCCTTGGATGGCATTTAAAAAAATCAAGATTATTATTTCAACGTATTTGTCTAAATAATAATCGGAGCGCTCATCTTTTCCATTTTTCTACAATTGCCGTCGTTTCATAAACCGTTAATAACCAAAATTATTAAGGATGATATTAACCGGCCTCGTGATTTTTTCAACCCCAAATCCACAGCAAAATTAAGTTCAACCACGGGCACAGCAATGGGGAATAATTTTACAACGCCCGTCCCTGGATTATTATCGTATTATTCTCCTTAGACCGAGTTATACCGATAAAATTTGCCTAACAACGGATTAATGCAGCAATGCTCCGATCAACGCGACGCATCCCGGACAAAAATATCGCATCGATCCCCTGCACAACCTCCGGGGTGTAGTAAAGCACCGACTTCACGCTCCGTAGCCGCGTTCGCATTCACACGGCAACGTTGAACGTTCATTGTCCGCTCCTAGTCTGGTCCCATCCGGAAAACTGAATTTTCGTAACCTATCCCCAGCAAGTTTAAAGTTTTGGAATATTCAGCAAATAAACATAGTTTAGGTTCCTAAAAGGGCTGCCCTATTGCGCAGCCCTTCAACTAAAACGCATTTCGCAGCGAGGCCGGTGAGCGGGGCTGGGAGGTGCGACGATGGCAATGGGGTTTCGACCAGGAGATGGAGGGGGAGTGTGGAACGCGTGCCCGTCCGAGTCGGAAGTTAGCAGGGATAAATTAGTTGAATCCCAGCTATAAAGTTGCGACTCGCGCCTCGTTCGCGCCAACTTGCAGACGCGTACGAGAGGGAGAAGCATCGACGGAGCCAAGGATTTTGATCGAGTTAATGGCAACTGCCGAATTTCTTCTGGAAACGTGACGACATTAGCATTAACATGTTAGTGCGTAGGTCTTTAGTCATCGCAATGGGACGGTCGGGGAGAGGGGGGGGGGGAGGAAGGAGGAGACGAGTCATCTCGGCCCTTAGATTTTTCAATCCTTTGGCAAATGACGGACAGGAGAAAGGAAGGATCGACGGTTTTTATCGATACACGTGCTAAACCTATTTCCTGCTTGCGATCTCCCCACTGAATTTATTACACTATTAAGGTATCATAATAATAATATTTCCAATATGATTTAACGTATAGAATTATAATGTATAACATATACTTGTTAAAATGTAATTTAATGAGTTATCGTCAAAAATCTATTATATTGTCATTACGGCGTGATTATATGTTATACAATTTAAAATGTTTTATTCTTTAAAAAATCTTTATAACGATAATTAATATCGATATATCTATCTTAATAAGAAATTATTGTCTTATTTTTAATCGTCGAATGAGAAAAAGTAAGTAAGAAAAAGTGCAATTTAATTTGAATTACAATGCACTCGATACAATGACATATAAAAAGAAGCTATTTATAAGATTTAAAGAGATGGAAAGAAAGATAGGATTATAGTTATTTGTATTGTAAATAATGTGAGACAAAACAATGTTCATTATTAACTTGGAATATTGAGAGTACTAGTGATAAAAAGAGAATGGCCCTTCGGATTTTATCATAGTAATGTAAATTACCTGATTCTTCAATCAAATGATATTATAAATATCTTATATGTAGTATTGAAATTTTTGTACAACAGATATGAGAATAATAATAAAAGTAATTACGAATATTATAGAAAATTTAAGAAAAGTATGGATTTGTTGTCTGAATAATAAACAATATTCTTGACTTAAAGTTGCACGTGATATAGGCGTAATAAATCCCAACCTTAATGCAAATTATTCTGCTTGAACGGACATTCCTTTAAACGTACAACGCATTTTAAATTATATAAAACGTAACTTATTTTAATAAAAATCCTAATAAATTTATCATCTCTACAATTTTTATCTATAAAAAGATGCAGCTCATTTTCATTAAAAATAATATTACAAGAGTAAGAGTTCGGCATAGTTTATCTGCAGCACTAAAATTCATTTGGAGTATGAAAATAACAACATTTTTTTTCTCTCCTACTTTTAATAACTAAGTAATATTGATTGTAATATTGATGTTGCCATTGAACAATATTAAGTCCTCGTATAGAGTGAGAGCTTAATTTTGAAATACATTGAGAAAATGAAAATCAATCTTGTCATAAAACGCATTAAATCATTGATAACGAGTTTTTTTTAGGATTCAAAAAATCAATGCAACGTAACTCGATTTCAATTTTGCCTCAAGAGTATACATACGAGTATGCATAACTTAAAATCCCGATTATTCGACGATCGATCATTTTATAACGTAATTTTACAGATTAACAATACCTTAATTGATACAAGTTTATATCCATAATTTAGAAAAACGAGGATATTTGTCTCGGAGTCGTACAAACAAATGCATAAAAATGGTACAGACGAAGGAAAATTTCTCATTTAAATGTAATACAGCAAACTAGATTTGATCATAAAAAAAAGAGAGAGAGAGAGAGAAAAAAAAAAGAAAAAAAAGAAAAAGAATGAAAGAAAAAAGACAAAACGAGTACTTATATGAACAATGAGCTGAGCAAAAACAGCGCCATTACGTCTCGTTAAGACACTTTGCTTATTTTCTACATTTCTAAAAGAGCAAATAAGCAAATAAGACGTACAAATATTCAGCATGTTAACATATAACAATTACTATCATGTTTTTTGCAACGTATTTATATACATATTTTAATTAAAAATATGTAAATAAAATGTAATTTGATAAAATAGCAAAATAGTCGCATTATTGCCATTTATGATTTATTCAATGAAAATTGCAATATATTTCTGATTGTGAAAGGTTTGTAATTTTTCGCGATATTTAAAATTCGTTATCAAAATAGTCATGATGCATAAATATAGCGACTACCATTCTTATCAATAATTAAAAGCTCACGTATCGAACGAAGAACGGTAATGAAGAAAGCTTCACCACACAAATGAACCGTAGGAAGAAAGCTCGATCCACGCGTCTTACTCAACTAGATGAATTATTTGCAGCAATTTTCTATCCATGAACTAAAAATTGATTTACTCCTTCTTTTGCTCAGTTAACAACAGTTAACAACTCTCTCGCTGTAATTGCATTCTCTTAGCTCCCGAAGTGCGTTAAACACTTTTTACGCACTCGCGAATATTGTAAAGGCTAAGTTATTGGTAAATTTGCATATTAAAAATCGAAACTGTGAGACAAATTTGTTCCGGGTGCGGCAATAGCTCGCGTCGCGCCTTCTTCCTCTTCTTCCCGCGCCATCATCATTCAACCATTAATTTGGTCAACTATTAATTCGGCCTGGTTTGCTGTTACGTAAGTTTTGCGCGGCTGCTCTGGTGTCGCCGATTAATTATCAATAAAACGTAGGAGAGGCCAACAAAGGCCACGTATACGAATTACGGGATGCGACAACTTACCTGATTAGTTTTTGTGCCGACGTTGCGACGCTTCAAGAATCTGTCTTATTTTAGCATTTGCAACGAATCGCAGAATCTGGAGACAATGCACGAATAATTATTGTATGACACTTTCGAGCTTTAGTTTTGACGATTAATGATCGATAAGCCCGTAATCGTTGTCTCATCGATCGACGTTCAGCGAGTCGATTAAAATAAAAGGCCTTTTTATTTCCCAACCAATAATTGTTGGCTATCAATATATTAACTACAATGATTTAAGATGTAAATTGACTTTCGATCACGTATATTATTATCTAATGATGATTGGTGACGTTGCAAGCAACGGCCCATCCGCAAACGAATTAAGTGAATTTTTTTGAAAAATTTTTTCTAACGTGACAAGTAATAAACAATGCCTTATTATTATGCGACAACAAACGCCGTATTCCAGATTAGAAAAGAAACAAAGGAAAAAGGGAACAATGACAGCGAACGAATGTTCGCGAAGCGATGAAGTAAAGAGACCATTGACGGAGAAGTAACGATGGGGAATCATTGTGTTTCGTATTGAGCCGAAAGAGGCTGAAAAATAAGTGAGAAAAAGAAAGTGAAAATCCCTAAGCAGGTTCGATCGCCGCCGAACAAATGGAAATCGATCGGGACTCGTTTCCACAGGACAATTACTAGGGCGCCTGTAGATCTTGGGCGTAAAAGCCACCGCGCGCTATATCGCCAAGCAAAGAGATAAATAAGGACAACTGGCCGTGGGAGCGTGAAAAGGATGAGTAGCGAGATGGAAAGTGAGCCGGGAAAATGCCCAGCTTCCGGAATCTGTTCCTTCTCGCGTGGAGATTGTCGCTGCATCACTTTTAATACAGCCGTCGCGCAGGGAAGAATGAAAGAAGCTCCACGCGAACTCACTTTGATCGTATATCTCTCATACCCTTTATTTTTCATTCGCCATCGTTCTCTTCTCTCCATTACCACCATCACCCCGTCACCGACATACTACTCTTCTACACGGAAGCTCATTATCTTTGGCTCTATTCTACTTTTCATGGACTATTTTTAACAATTTCTAAGATACTTTCTCGACGTGCATGGTTTATTTTATAATTTATGTATTTCCCTTGTCTGCTGAAAATTCATTATGTACTCGAATATAGCTAACTTAATTATCATTGTCTTCAATTTTTTGGACTTTATTTTATCTTGATATTTGGATAAGAAAGTTGGATATTAAGAATTCCTGCTTATAGTCATTTCATAATACTACATTCTTTTTTCGATAATTATTTGAATACGAACAAACTCTTATTGCATAGTATTATTTTTTTAAATTATCTCTACCAACAATTGTTTATTAAAATATTATCGATTAACTATGCAAAGCTATTTAAATTCCTAATTGTATAAAGTAACGTAGAATTTTTTTTACTAATTTGTTAAAAAATAAAAGTCATAATTAGCGTAAAAAATCTCTTTGTATATACAAACGTATGCATACATATATATATATATATATATATATATATATATATATATATATATATAAGCCTACATATAAAAATATATAAAATAACTGTACAAAACGTAGGCAATGCACATACGTTTGCCGAGTAACCTTTATTACCGTCACGTGCATACACTACAGAATATCTAACATACCATGTCTCTCTATCTCTATCTCTCTCTCTCTCTCTCTCTCTCTCTCTCTCTCTCTATCTCTCTCTCTATCTATCTCTATCTCTATCTCTATCTCTCTTGTGCGTGCTTTATGGTAATGGACCGCGACTTTGAGTCAGTACCTGCTTTAGCCTCCTTCCATCCTACAACGCGATGGGCCAACTATGGCTTATTACTAAATCTCTTTTGATGGGCGCGGCTGGAAAGGAATAGATGGCAAAAGCATCCTCACGAGAGACGTAAAAGAAGGAGAGGAGCAAGAGGAGACGAAGGAGGAGAAAGAAGCTTTCCTGGTAATTACTCTCACGAGCGCGCGACACATTTCTTCCTCGTCGAGGTGACTCTAAATCTCTTTCATCGCTCCCAAGACTTGGTATAAATGTACCGCATTTGAAGTGCAGCACTCGCACGGTATTATACTTTTAAATTGTATTTGATTCATTCAATAAAAGAGATAAGAAGTCAAAGCAAGGAAATTCCTTGGGGCTGCTTATATCAAATTTTTTCACATTTTCACGGCTTTGTGGCTGGCTACGTTATATACAAATTTAGATAGAGAGGTAATTCCAATATGTCTTTTTACTAGTGTCCTAGACTGACAGACTTTTTTCTTCTAGAAGAATCTTCATAGAGGTATAGAGTAATCGCAGCTTGCGGATTCTTATTTTTTTCTATTTTATTTTTCCTTTTCTTTTTTAACCACTTGAATGTTAAAATTTTATCGCATATTCATTGAAGTTAATATGCCCGAGGCTTACTACGTAAACAACCGTAGTAAATTAATTGAATTATTACGTGCTGAGAATTTGTTCGTTTTAATTAGGACTTAAAAACGAGTGAAGACCATTGGCATCATTTGAGAGGATTTTTTTTTTTTTTTTTGTTTTTCATCGGTAAACGACATATATTCAGCAATAAGTTACACGTGAAATACCCACAGTAATATCATATTCGCGCTAAGTATGTTCTTCAAGCTTAAACAAACTCTTATTGTGCATGCATTAAGGCAAATATTAATATAAAAGAAAAAAAGAAAAAAAAAATAGAAAAAAAAAGAAGCAGCTTGATAAGGTCGGAAATGCACGCTGAAAACTCTCCTCAACGCGATATTATGCAGGCATACGTTTTTGAAGCCGACAAAATTCTCATACTCGCGATTCTACCCCCCCCCCCCCCCCCCCCCCCCCCCCCCCCCCCCCCCCCC
>NW_011948429.1:3731373-3739008 GCF_000503995.2 Ceratosolen solmsi marchali
CATCACCCCATCCCCCCATCACCCCATCACCCCTCGTCCTCGCCCTCGCCCTCGTCCTCGCCCCCACCCCCACCCCCACCCTCTACCGCGAATGCAATAAGAATTTCATTACGACGTCGCCGCCATCGTAGTCGTCATAGTTCCATAAGTCGTCGAGTTCGCTTCCTTCCATCGAAGCATAACCCAGCTCTCCATGTATAAAGATGTGATTATACGTACGCATGTATATCGGAGAGTACGCTTATCTGAACGTAAAAGGAAAAAGAAGAATAATAAAAGAAGAAAGGAAGATTGGAAGAAAAGTTGCCTCTTACGGTTCTGCTTTGGATGCGCGCAATAGCTGCGGATATCCTCGTTACGCAAGTGTTTTAATATGACCATACACTTTTAGATGTTTCTACTACCTTGCGTTCACGCTCTTTACGACTAAGGATGCAAAATTATATAGTCTCGAGATTAAGAAATAAAAATATATCTTTCTCAACCTTACCTACGCAATCAAGACATTAGTGTTCAAAAATATTTAGTACGGTATTTAACTCTCGATTGTTAAAAATTATATGTGTTGAAAATAAATAAATAAGCAAAGTAATGTTTGGTAAAATATAAAGGAGAGCAACCAAAAAATAGGCAGCTTTATATGCTTGTTTGGGAATCTAATGTGAAAGAGCTTTCTTTCTTCGTTGCTGGCTTTTCCCAAACTTACTGCCCTCTACATTACTTCACAAAATTAGCCATTAAAGCTCCACCACATACATTAAACCAATTACAAAGTACCAAAATTTGAATTTACTTAATGTAATTATTCCGTCGTGTTTAGAATACAACTATATTTAGATATTTTTTTTTACGACGTCTGTTGCTAATTTAACGATATACGAGTCCGAGGCATTAAGTACTGGTTACCAAATTTCTAAAGAAACAATAATAAATTGCTTTCGAATTGAAATTCCCGTTAATTATTATTCGCGAAAGCTTTATCTAATATACGTTAGGTTTAATTGATATATTATCCTGCAATTAAATTGAATACACAATAGACGATGTATTGAATGACTTTTCAATTAATTTAATAGACGATTATTATATATGATAATATGGTTAATTAATGTAAATTATTTGTCTAGGATATAAGTAGAATTTTCCTTTTATTTAATTCTGTTAATTATGATATTCTATATAAGTCTTCGGCATTTGAAATAAAAAAAAATATCAAATCTTAAAGTATCTTTAAGATTAATCCTGCAAAGGATAAATAAACACATTAATTGATTTGAAATACTCATTAATATTAATTATTTCCATATTAAAAATCATAATTTTTAAACGTTAAGTAATGTTCGCTGCATGTTGTCGTCGCGCGACGATTGAAAGTACAATAACACTTTTAAATAAGATAATGACAGTTCTTTATACACAATTGCTTATAATTAAATTGTTCAATTAATTAATAATCAGGTAATAAATTATATCTTCGGATTAAAATTTATATTTGAATATTCGATCATTCGATAATCGTACAAATTTTTATTATATTGTTGTCAATTCTTTATATAAATTGTAATTAACATTTTTTTATCAGATAGTTATATCAATTATTTAAGTTGCATTGCATTTTATTAATATCACCACGTATTGTGCCAATTTAGCCAATGCTCAACTACCATCTCTATTTCAATTTTAAACATTATTTTAAACAGAAGAGGAATTAATTAAAAGGTGGAAATAATATTCGGAAATTGAAAATTATGTAGAAAGTATGACAGTGGTAAAACGACTGACCATGTTGTAGGTGAAAAGGTAAATCACATTAATACCGATGTAAAGCGACGATTCGATCGAAAGTAAATTATTACGATTTCACTCTATTGACATAAAACTCATGCCTACGTGCAAATTTCGCTCAAAGTCAGTAGTCTCCAGGTATCGAACAAAGCGAGAAAAAAATATGTTTTATGCTCGTACGAATTAAAATGATGCGCCTACTTTATTCGATGTAACGCGGTCCGATAGCAATGGAATCACAGCTACTACGCGTGCGCAATTGATAATTATAATTCGACTCTCAGGCTTATTAACTAAGCGTCGCCGTAGCTTATCCGACGAACTTTTTCCTCCATCCGAGTGCCGCTGTCATATTATTCGCGATAGGTTGAAGAAGATTAAATATTAGAGATGTCTTGAGGATATCGAAGAAATTTAATTTGCATACTATCATTAAAATAGAAGTATACTGTTGTGATAAAAAAAAAAAAAAAAATCAAAAGAGCTGAAATAAAGCGTAAGTGACAGAGGTTTGGTCTATTTACTATAAATAACTGCAAATAAGACAAGAAGGTAGAATAATATCCGGTATTAAAAAAAAAAAAAAAAAAAAAAACAAAAAAACAAAAAAAAAAAAAAACAAAAGCTCATTCGTGCAAAAAATAAAACGGAACCAACAAGAATATTTCTCTCTTTAGTCAAAGATTTTATGAATTTTTTTTTTTTTTTTTTTTTTTTTTTTTTTTTTTTGTACTTTTCATAGTACTTTTCATAATTTTAACCGATTATTTAACATAAGGTTTATTAATGTAATATTTTAGAAGTAAGTTTTTGTCGAAGATAAGATATATTTATAGTCATTGAGTTGATGTTAATTAGATAAATTTACAGTCAGGTAATAGTTAGCTGAATTTTATAAGAATTTGTGATGTTAAATATATTTTTGTATATAACTTATTCAATATATGACTATTTTTACAGTACGACGCACTATTATTAATTAAAAATTATAAATAATTTCATCTAATTAAAAAATAATTTTTAAACGAAATATTAATATGCCACCGTACAAGTTTCTATCCATAATCAAAGACTTCATATTAAAAATAAAGTTTTTCACCTTCTGATTATTGATTTTATTTTTAATTAGCAGTCCAATCGTGTTCCATAAATTTATACGATATAATTAAAGTGAAATTACTTCATTTCATAACATTCATACTTGAAATTCATAGCATAATGCACAATTTGAAAATACAAGATATTTGAAAATATCTGTCATAACTTCTAATTATTCAAATATTAATATAAATTGGTAGTGTCATTGACTCGTTAAACTGTTATAAATATACTAAAAAAAGATAAAAACCTCTATTATTAAACATTTCTTCAAAATAATAAAAACATTTATTGGAATTATATTATTTATTTGATAATGTGATTCAAATTTATGAAATATGTAATACTTATTTTAATAATTTTTAAAGTAATCATTTTTTTATTATCAAAATTTCATAACACTTTAATGATAATGAAAATAAGTAATAGTAAAATTTATTTGAATATATATATATATATATATATATATATATATATTGTAACCTATAACAGATATTTTACAATTACTTTTAAAGAAAAGACGTAATTCATGACATTTTCAACTTATCTTGTAAAAGAGTTTAAAAAAAAAAAAAAAAAAAAAAAAAAAAACACTAAAATTTACTTCTGTACTTCTTCTTCAGAATCCATAAATTTTCAAACTGCTAAATCTATCCTAAGAATACGTTTACAAATATATCGAGAATTTAAAAGAATTACGGTTATTAAAAATTATTTCGCTACTACATTGTTTCTTAAAAATGCTAAGAAAAAAAAATATTCCCTCTACACTTTCAGTGTCTTTTAAATAAACAAATTATATATCTTGAAAGTATATAAAATCGTTTTATTCTTTTATCTTTGGAAAGTATCGATTGAATTTTTGTATTTCACATTCATCAGTGATTAAGGCGCCGCTTACAAAAATTCAAAATTTATAATCCGTAGATCAATAATAAAAACAATTATAATTCGAGAACTCGTAGTCTTTCCAGTATTTTAATATAATAAAATATGGAGCGTGACGATTTCAGTTTTGTCCCCGCTCGAAGCAAAAACGTAAGCCAGAATTCCACGGAGAGTAAGAAGACGAAGAAGAGCGCATTACTGTTCGGCTATTTCCATTGGATCGTTGCCTATAACCGCCCTCGCCCACCTCCGCCTCGCTTCCACCATCCCCGTGGGGCGAACCACCTCCTGCCCAACTCTGCCCCTTCGCCATTGCAACCACCTTTTTTACAGCGACAGCAGCGGACCCGCGGATTTTAGCTCATGCGGCGACTTCCGCTGATGACCCGATTCCCGTCGAGGCCAGATCGAGACCCGATATGAAGCGAAAACCCATTCTGTCATCCAAGATCTTTTTATCCGCCCGTTATCTCTTTCTTGCGCACGCGCCTCGTTTCTTTCGCGTACTCGAGCTGACCTTAATATTCAGTTTTACTTCAACAACAACAACAACAACAAAAAAACAAAAAACAAAAAAAAAAAACAAAAAAAAAAATTACATTCCTGTTCTATTTGATCATCGCGGTGCTCGACTTTCAATCACTTTTCTTTTGAACCTCTACGATTTTTATTTCAACTGAGTGTAACGAATACGAAATATTTCTCCTACTATTATAATAAATCGAGGGAAGAGTGCAATTTAACCGACTGGAGCCGATATCTAGAATGTATCATCAAAGGAAAATGCGTATACGATCAAATTGAAAAAGAAACACGCATGTCAATTAAATACTGTGCATACAATGTGTAATTAAATGAATCGCGCGTGTGTCTACACACCCATGCATCCATGCATCCATGCATACATATATGATCGCGCAACATATATATGCGCGCGCACACACAGAGTATCGTATTGGCATTAATTATTATTTCACATTATTTATTCAATTACTATATTCCTACTTGAGTCAAACAAATATTGATGGAATTAATATTTTAATTAAATCATATCATGCAGTTTCGTAGACAAATATTTATGACGATAATCATGTTTACAAACAAGATTATAATAAACATTTGATCAAAGCATCACCAAGTTGAAGTACCGAAAGTACCGATTTCTCATATTTTCCAATATTGACTGTACACGTCTATCTTTAATATTATTTTAAACATTAACTATAACTATTATACATTTAAAATTTTTTGTAATTTTTTATGAAATATTTTCATATAGTTTGGTGAAGTTATTTAAGTAATTTTGAGATCGAAAGTTTGTAATTATTGATTGAAATTTAAACGACATTATTAGTATTATGGATAATATTACTGAAAATATAATCTTTATTTATCTTTTTTATTATTTTTTTTTTATTAATTTTTATTTTGAAATTCATTATTATTTTCTTTTTAATTATTATTATACGAAACTTTAACGATACTTGTTTCCTATTCACAACTATAATAGTGGCCACAGTTTATATGATTGAAACTATTTAACGCTCCAAGTTAAGTTGACTTTCATTTTAATGCATTCAAGTACACTTTTTATGACATGTTATCATCAACTATTAATACGTATATGTCTGAACAGTGTCAAGTAGCATATTTATTAAAGAAAAATTGTAGAACACGATGGGCGATTAATTATTGCTGTAATTATGACAAATATATTATGAGTATAAATAATAGAGAAGGAAATTATTATTTAATATCAAAATAGGAGATAATTTTAATGAGCTCATTTGGCAATCAAGCCATACTTCACTATCGTTAAATGAACTAATTAATTGTGTACAACTATACATTGTTACTATTAATTTATGTAAACAATAAGTTATAAACAAATAGGTGTGTGTGTGTGTGTGTGTGTGTGTGTGTGTATATATATATATATGTGTGTGTGTGAAATATATGTAAAAGAGTTGGTCTTATGGTACGAGATTGATAATTTATCTGACATAATTGACAAATTGCATGTGCGCATAGTAGACGAGATTCGCACCAAAAGGATTGAATGAGGAAAAATGTTAAAAATTACTTTAACAAATTGTTCAACATAAATTCAATTCGCCTAATACTAGAATAGTGAATATTCATTTGATTATTTACTATTATAATGATTGAAATACAAATTGAATTTTCCTCGAAATTATAAACTAAATTGATTGTTTTTTAATTGTTGTTCCTTTTCAAAATATTACGATTTTTACACGATACCGTGAATAATTTCGATAATATATTTAATTCATTAAAAGTGAGCAAATGTTGTGTATGTGATAATAAATATATATTTTATATAACAAATTAAAAACATATTATTCTTAATCAACAGAATTCATTAGGTAAATTTTACATTTATAGCAAATGTAAAATAAACCTTTTTTTATTAAATTTTACCATATATTTTATTCCTATTTCTATTCATATAAATAAGAATAAATTTTTAATATATTAACATTTTTGTTGCTTTCTTTGACGAAAGTACCAAATGCAATCGATAGAAATCCTTCATCAAGCCGCTATTTCATCAAAAAATACACGAGAGATTTATGACACCAAAAAATTACTTTCTAATAAAGTGAAATATCATTGCCAAAAGTACTATTTTACATTACACAACTTTGTAATAAAATATATATTATGTAATAAAAAGAGCCACCTATAACTTGTGCTGTTTATGAAATAAAATACAAAATGTACAAATGTGTAAGTAACCATGTTATAATGTACATTTAAATATCTATGGAAAATTATAAAATAAGATAACTTTAACTTTAACTGTAACTTATAATTAAAATAAGAGTTTTACATAGAATACAACATAAATAGTTTTATAATTGCCTTTAATCTTTGCTTAAGAAAAAAAAGAATCATTTATTTATTTATTAATTCAGGAAAAATATTATATTTATTTACAAACTTTTTCTGTTTACCAGTTAAAAGACATTATTATTTTTGCTGTAACATATCGTATTATTTGATGAAATTTGGTAAAATAATATTTGTTTATACGCTTTCTCAGCATTTTTATTGCTTACATATAACAAACAAAATATGAATTGCATATTTAATTGTTCTGATAATGTGAATTAAACGATGTAAACGAATAAATATGTATAAGTATGTGTATAAGCATAAAGACGTGGGCAAAATTTTCGTTAGACTGCGAAAAAATGATCTTCTCGCAACAAAAATCATATAATACAATAGCCGTATAGAAAATCGCAGTCGTTGGTTTTTATTGTGACAAGGAGACAATAGAGACTATGTGATATCTCGTCATTGCCAAGATATCTGGCAATAAAAGAATAGAATCATAGCGTAAAAGATTTAAAAAATCCATGTACGATGGGAGTCGTGCACGCGCGCAAATTCATTCTCTCCCTCCTCAACAAATCAGCGAATCCCAGTGTTTCTCCCTCCTCGACCTCCCATACCTGCGCCGTGATTCGATCAGTTTCCAAATGAAAAATGTCCCGCTCCGATACGTGTATACCGGCACATCTCCCGCAGCGGTTGTACCATATAAATGCTCGACGTGTGTGTGTGTGTGTGTGTGTGTGTGTGTGTGTGTGTGTGTGCGCGCGCGCGCTCGCATTAAATAAACTAAAGCGCGTGTATTAAATCTCGAAGACTCAAGGAGTTGTGCTCGAAAAAGTGCGCACGAGTCCCTCGAACGAGAAAGCGAATGGAGTTCAATGGAAAGGCGGTATCGGAGGGCTTTTGTATCGAGACACAATTTATACACTGACACGCTGATGAAGAAAGTACTTATCTGCATTTACCATCAAGCGAAGATATTTGACAAAGCGGCTTTTC
>NW_011948429.1:3739048-3739881 GCF_000503995.2 Ceratosolen solmsi marchali
GGGTGAGGGGGGGGGGGGGGACATCTTTAAAGCTTAAATTGCCCTATTCTCGAGCTCCTACGTTTTTGCAAAATAGTTTTATCATCTTTTTATTAAGCTTGCTTATTTTGCAAAAGTTAAATAGTACATTTTTCTGTAAAGTTGTATCGGTGTATATTTTCTATAAAATAAAAAGTAGTAAATACCGATAAAACATCGTATTTGATTTATTTTTCATGAAATACAGTCAGTGCCTCCTTTGTGTTTTATTTCTTTTTTGAATAATCAGATTATGACTCACTTTTTTTTTATCTCTCTCTCTCTCTCTCTCTCTCTCTCTATATATATATATATATATATATATATATATATATAATGCCACGGGAGTATAATTTATAAGACTCATAATTTATTGTATCACCTTTATCGGGCAATTTATTTTTTAATTAAAACACAACGATAAATTATAATCATTTTTCAGCGCGTATTCTATACATTTTGAGTTTGTATTGTGATACGCAAGAATCTACAAGATGGTCGAGTAATTTGAAAATGAGTATTTTACGTGGATTTAGCTGCGTAGTAATTAGATTTTCAGTACGATAAATTTAAGTATAAAAGTAATATTAATATTATTAATGAATAGATGTTAGAGTAGATTCATTGTTAATCTAATTGCGTGAATCCACTAAAGGTACGAAGAAAGGGAAATTAAATCTCGAATCTTAATAGCATACGAAATAAAGAAATATTCCTAAATGTTTCTCCTTAACATGATGTTTTAAGCGCTATTTATTAATAATAGGAATTACAATAAATTATATATATATATATATATATATATATATATATAT
>NW_011948429.1:3739909-3782212 GCF_000503995.2 Ceratosolen solmsi marchali
ATAATTATTAATAATATGGAAATAATCTCAATGACGTACGATGATTTTCATACAAAATTTTGCTTCTCACATTACATGTTGCAAATTAAACAGCGCATTTGAACTATTAATAATAAACTTTAAAGTTTAAAGAAATTTATAAATTAATCTAACAAATACATCTTGTGGCTGATGGTGGAAATTTTACATTTTTAATTGAATAAGTTATTTATATATGAATAATAACGATTAAAACTTGGAATAATCACAATTTGGGTGGTAAGTCTGATTTTCCTATTTCAAGGTAATTCAAAGTGATGGGTTAATCCAGCAACAGTCATATTTCAATCCTCGGGTTAAGAATAAAAGACAATAAGGTAGTAATGGAGACAAAAAATACATCAAAATCTTGACGTTGGCTAATCTGCCCTTAACCCCATCTAGAGAATTGCAATGGCATACCGTAGCCTATGAAAGAACCCTCGCAAAAAATTGACAAAAGCGGTCAATCGGCTAAGGAACAAAACATTTTACTAAGTAGGCATTTTTCATCCCTTAAACATTGTTTGTCACCGGAAATTACGAAAGCGCCTAATCAAATCGACGATAAAACTAACGAGCCGATCTCTTTTATTTGCATGTGCAGGAGCTGGTCTATCGGGATGGGAATCTTGTATCGGGCTCGCTGGACGCCCTGGTGCAGCACATGGTGCCAACGGAGGAGTACTACCCGGATCGGGCCTACCTCTTCGCCTTTCTCCTAAGCGCTCGCCTCTTCATCAAGCCCCACGAACTCCTCGGCGAGGTCTGTGCGCTCTGCGAGCATCAGCAGAATCTCAACGGCGAGGGCGGCAAGGTGAGTCCGGGGGGCTCGATTGTATCGACCCAGCCTCATTCAGCCCCATCCACATCTCACTATGCCTCACCTCACCTGCATCTTGCCTCGATCTAATAATTTACTCTTACAATATAATCGAGCTCGGAATTGCGGAGATTGACGCCCGAGATCACGCATGGTATTCCGACAATTTGCCGGATTTCTTGCATTAGGATATTATTCAACTATCGAGCATTTGTCAATGGAAGAGGATGGGTGCATTGTTGCACGATGGATCGATTAACGGCAAAATCATACCAACCAATATGTACTTGTGGCGCGTGTATTAGGAAAAAAAATGCAAGAAACCACGGGGAGAAAAGGCAAATCTTTGGTCGTATTGATTGAACATTTATTCGCATTAAAAGTATAATACCGTGACGATTTCTTTTCTGCTCTTATCCATTTCATTTCAACATTAAGATGATTATTACAATGGCATCCGTGTAATAATAATGAACTTAATAATAATAATATGTTATGACTGAATATGTTATGTTTGCCAGTTCCATGCATGCATAGATAGAAAACATGATTAAATATTATGAAATATGTAATAATATATAGTCGTAATACTTAATTAACGTTGGGAAAGTTTTTTTTTTTCTTCTTTTCAATAGTTTAGAAAGATTGTTTGCTTTCCATTATATTGATAGCTGGATATTGAAATGATTGAAATTAAAGATATTAAAACTTTTGAGAAACATAACATAAAGCTACACGCGCTATACTGCTTGTGTATATAATTGGATTAAATGGAAACTTTTTTAAACAAAAGTACGTATAAATGGAAGAAAAACTCTCGCTATACTATAAGCTTTCAAGTAAAGTAGACGTAGTAGCAAAGTAATTTAGAATGGATAAGAATGACAATAAATCAAGTGAAGTACGTTCGTTAAGATAAAATATAACTGAAATTGACGATATTTATAATTGGAAATATTTTACTATTACAACAATACAAAAATGATTTTAATTAATTTAAAAAAATTAATGACATTATATCGATCGTTAAAGACTTTTATTTTTGCTTGTTTGTTAAATGTTGAATGTTGAATGTTGAATGTTGAATGTTGAATGTTGTTGTTGTTGTTGTTGTTGTTGTTGTTGTTGTTGTTGTTGTCGTTTGTTAACTAAATTATTAACTAAAATTTGCAGAAATACAAAGAATACGAATTGTTTCGATCTCGAAGTGAACAACAACAACAAACACGACAATAATAATATTAAATTGAAAAAATGATGAAAATGAATGGGCAGATAATTAATAATCAGTCCGGATGAATGATTAATAAAAGACTTTAGAAAAGATTTGTAATCCATTCGGTAATAAAAGTTCCCCTGACAACGTTATTCGCAATATTCACACTGTCTTGCTAGAGTGATAGCTCGATGCTTTTGGCGATGTGCCAAGTGGAAAAGACAGTTAGTTGGAAAGTTACATACCTGATCACCACTTACGACAAACTTTCAAGAAGTTATTAAACTGATTTATGAAAAGTTGAAAGTAGATGAATTACTGGAACAATATTTAGGCGGTATTAGTTGGGACAACAGTAGAAGATTTTATAACTTTGATGATACTTTCCCACAAGGATCTAAATTATTCAAATTTCTATTTACTCAATTGGTCGTGTATATTTGTAATAAAAATCGTCCAGTTTCCTATATAATGAGCGCACGATTAATCCAGATTTTTGATAAATTGGATAGAAGACTCGTGCCTTATTACATGCATTACACATTAAAAAATTTATTTCTATAAGAATTCATCGACTTGAGAAATTTTCAGCCTATTTATTTAATTACAAATATATATATATATATATATATATATATATATATAATTGCATTATGTAGAAATTATTTTACATTGTTAGATGATGGAAATTTATTTTAATTTTCGGATAATTACAGCAACAAATGTAATTATAATTATGAAATAAAGCTTAGTGAATATTTTATGAATATAAATTATTGTTTTCAATACAAACAAAATAAAATTTTCTTTTCCTTTCTTCCATTGTTTATCTTATCTTTAAATATCTTTCTGCGTTTAAAATATGGATCTAACGATGCTTGCTTAATTTATTACGACAAAAACAACAACAACAAAAAACAAAAAAAAACAAAAAAAAAAAAAAAAAAAGAAAAAGAAACATAGCAAAAAAATGTAACTTTAAAATATATTTAAAATATACGAAGGAAGTATTTTCTTATTCTAGTGTTGATGAAACTAATTTTCGATAATTTCGTTATTTCATACGACAAGATACCTAGGTATACTATCTCACACTTTTATTCCAAATAATAATATTATGTATTTTTTTTATTTTGTTATCTTTTTATTTAAAATGGCAATCACCGTGTATGGCACTTGAAATTCTACTCCAATGAAAAGAGACACGTAGGTGAAACTTGAGCAACGAATCTATTGCACGATTTTAAAAGATTATAGATAAGGCATCACTTTTAACAAATAAAGACGCGCAAGTTCATCAACTTTGCAATTAAATATACGCATTGAATAATAATTTTATATGCTAAGGATATGATGCCTGTATTCAAAATGTCCCAAAACTCGAAGATTATACCAAAAATTTCGTCCAAAAATTCTATCCAACATTCAACCCAAATCCGCGCTTCCCGACGACCTACCACCAGCTAAATCCTTCGATTCGCTTCTCCTCGAAAAAAAAAAAAAAAAAAAAAAAAAAAAAAAAAAAAAACGTCACCTGCATTCATGAGATCTTCGTATCACCATCCACGTCCATGGCCATGTAAGCCATGCGACGCTATCGCGTAGTAAAAATACGCCATTCAAAGTCTTTGCTGCTTCTCCTCAACATTTCCGATAGAAGAAATAAAAGTGCAGCTGAATCGCTCCCCTAAGGCTCTGTATTATCGTTATCGTTTCTTCCTATCGACCTATCCCTTCATTTCCTCATTCTCTCTCCTCGTCCGCATAACTATTTATACTTTTTCGCACGCGCCTATACTCGCCTACGTACGCTTTTTTCAAACACACTTCGATCCACTGCATTCGTTCCATTCAAAAGGGCTTTTGAGGATCAGCCACGTAAGGTGTAAATCAATCGCACATCGAATTCACAATTCTCTCTTGCGTCCTGCCCCCTTGTGTATGCTCGTTCGCGCCCATCCTATTTCCGACCATCGACTGACCTCGGAATTCTGAAATGTCTCTCTCTCTCTCTCTCTCTCTCTCTCTCTCTCTCTCTCTATATATATATATATATATATCTTTTCACTAAAATTTCAGCTAGTTATCGATTCGCTTGCATTACTCTATCTCTCGCAGTCATTAGCGTTTTTCTCAGCTGGAGATATCGTCCAAGTCGCCACTCGTTTATAATGTTGTTGCTTTCGATTTTCCCGCGATATATTGTCGAGCTTCTCTGTATTATCGCCGAAAGCTCCAAAGATAAATCAAACAATATGTTCTAGAAGCCAGTGATTCCAAAGGCCATGACTTGGAGTAATCTTGCTCTTCGAGAACAAAGCCTCTTGGTGCGCGCAAAACATTCTTCTGACTGCGGATTTCAACGCAAGATGCGTCTTGTTGAAGATTGGCGCGAGCAAATACTCGTACGTAAAGCCACGAGACTTAAACTTATGTTGTAATGGGATGTAGCCTGAGCGCGCGTATGGTATTTACGCGTAGAAAAATATATGACGTGCAAGTGCAACTGTTCATTTGCATAAATTAGCATTGGAAATAATGTATGTGTGCGCGGACGTCAAGCTTAGCGGTAAACTCAAGCGTCGGAATTCTATTTTGAACGAACGTTCGATGGATGCTCGATTAAAATATTCTCTCTTTGATCTTATCGTGCCTTCTTTTTCTACATCTATCAATCTACCTCTGTGTTTAAACATCTCTTTCACCTATCTAATCTCGATTTTCCTTTTCATTTTGCTCTATTTTGCCGCCTATGTTACTTTATTCAACATATTAAATTATTCCGTGATTCACATATTATATTTATTTAGTGTATATTATCTTTATATCTACTGTGTTATCGATCAAACGGTAGTAGCCTGATCGAGTAACGAGATCATCTCCATTGTTAATAAAATTGTAGAAATATTTTAACAATATTTATGAACCATATACTATTTGAATATATTGCGATAACTTTCACATACTGTATTATTCAATTAAACTTCAGACTAATGCAAGCTTACCAACTGAAAACTAATTAAATTTGAAATTAACAATTTATAGTTGAAAATTTATACGATTTTGATCAATGTTATACGAAAATTATTCTCTTCGTTAACTCGTTATTTTTAATATTTAAAATTTATTTATCATTGTTATTATTCGATAGATTTCTTCAATTTATCAGCATTTGATTAATAATTCGCGTACGTAGATGCTGCGGCGCAAACTGTAAGTGGCAGACATGTAACTTTTACGAGAAATTATAATTAATTATATTAATAATTTATTATGTATGTGAAATTTAATTTCGAACCAAAATTTTATTGCCTCATAACTATGATTATTAACATTTAATGTGAATTGTCGGATAAATTAAAAAAAAAAGAAGCTATTCGTACATTTAGCACACTAATATCATTCAATTTTATATATAATTTTAGGTAAAAATGATTTTTATATCACCGATAGATATTGATTGATAAATGTTCCATGGGTCTCCTTATAATTCATTACTGATTAACATTACATTAATAACTCACAAGTACATTTGTTATTGTCACTTAAAAATGTATCTATGACAGAGACTCCATACTTATATTGCTACAATACTTTTATTCTATACATTATTGATGTCTAGTTGATGGATTAAATTCCATAATGGCTTTGCTTCTTTATAAAAAGCTTTATAAAGCTTGCGTTGGCGAGCCGAATTATTTTGCTTTTATTTGACTCGGTCTTCGAAAATATTCTACGATATATAATAATTAATTCTATTGCATTAAGTTTTATAACATACATTCATCCTTACATCCATTGTGCCATAACTCGCACTAACAATATTACAACATTTTGTCTGCGGGTAAAGCATGACTTTTGAAAAAAAAAAAAAAAAAAAAAAAAAAAAAAAAAAAAAAAAAACATTAGCTGCAAAGTGTACTGTAGTAAATTGAGTTCAATAAACTACATAAAGAATATGAAATGTAAATCAGGACATTTTTGATATCTTGAAAAAGCTAAATATTGATGTTCGTAAGTTCGATACGCGTATGATAGATGTTTCATAAAAATATGAATTTATTTTTGAACAATTGAGTTGAATTGCCAATGTTAATATACTAGAGAAATTATGGAAAATCGACCACTATATTTTCATAAAATGTACAAAAATTTCGTATTTTCGAAAAACGAAGATTGAATACAATATATTTGCAAAATATTAAGATTAAAGAAAATTCGCTCGTTTTATAAATGTTCCAAGCGCCTTATTTCAATAATACTACCATCCGCCTTTTTATTACCTAACGACTCATAGGCCCATAATGCAAAATATGGCAGACCACCAAAGTGTATTATCACTTTTGGATATAACTGGAATCCCCGTCGGGAATAATTGGAATGGACAGGCTCCGTAAACAAAGCGAGACGAGGTAGAGGGCAGAGAGTTCCGAGTGAGCTTATAATTTGACGTTACTCCAGATATTGGCGGCTGCTGCGTTTTGTCCGGGTCGTCAGCCGCGAATCCATGCCCCCGAGTAATCCTAATAACTTGTCTTCAACAGGAGCGACTGCATCGCTTTGTTCCACGGCTGGTGCAGCTGCTGGCCGAGTGGACGGAGACCTTCCCTTACGACTTTAGAGACGAGCGGGTGATGGGACACGTCAGGTCCATAACGCAAAAGGTCGCGAACGTCGACGCGGCCGCGAGACAGGAGGTCTCGGTTCTACTCCAAAATCTTCTTCTTAAGCTCACGGCACTCGAGAGATACGAGGAGGCACTGGCCAGATTGGCCACTGAGGCCTCCACCGAGCAACTTACCCAGGTATGTAATTTCTTTTCATTTCTTGTCTTGGTGTACGTACGGCTCCTTCCCGAGCGTCAATGCCATTACGGACTTTCTTGTCATTCCCATCGTACTCTACTGCGAAAATCCAAATATCTTCTTTCATCAATAATATGCAGCAAATTACTTTCATTACGCGTGCATTCACACTTTTGAATTTTAAAAATCAAACGAGATCTGTAAAGGAAAACTTTTATTTGGGCAACAATCGTTTGAAAATAATTGACGAGTAAATGTTAATATACGTAATCTTTAATTTAGAGAAGTTTTACGTTATAATTGATATTAAAATTAATATATAATTCAAAATATAATTGCATTACATTGAGCTTGTAAATTAACGGTAAGATAATTATGTTGACGTTTATAAATAAAAAAGATAAGACTGAAAAGTCGTGAAAAACAATATTTGAAATTATTAGATTAAAAGTAATGGATCGAACGGAGTAGTTAAGTATATAAATATCTTTTTCATGTGGTGATTATTTCTAGAAAAGAAACGAGCCAAGCTAAATCGTGATCGAAAAATTGGAATTCATGACTGGCATGACTTTGCGATAAATAAAAAATGCGAATTCTCATTGAGGAGAATCGTTTAGACAGGTCCATTATAAATTTCAATTTATTTTCGTTGGCGCTAATCTTTTATTGCTTATAAAGTTAAAAGATGTATGAACTTTACGCGTTGATCGATTCGAAAATCAATAATCAATTTATCGATTGACATTTAATGTTTCCTCTCCTACACTAAGAGTATAAACTCTTAGTTAGAATAGGAAATTGACTAACTATACTCCGAGTTCATTAGCATGGAGAAAAAATGTTTCTCCGTTCACATAAATTCGTCCATACAAATCTTCTCATATTAATGGAAAAAAAAAAAAGAAAAAAAAAAAGAATCTATCCTAATCATGTAACAATGACGATTAATTTTTAATAAAATTATAGTAAACGTTTTTAAATGAAGTTTAAACGGGGGGATTAGTGAAATTAGTATATATTGCCTTAATTACCACTCGCAATGCTCATTATATTACCAAATTTTAAAAGCTTTGATCTGCCGTAAGAAATTAATACTACATTTTTATAAAAAATTGCAAATATTGCAGAGTATCGCATAGTAATCGATAAACAATTAAAATCTATTATCTTATATTATAAATACAGGGATGACATCAAATCGTTTAAATTAAACTTTTTATTAAATAATACGAAAAATACGAAAAATACGAAAAATTAATATTTTAATAATAATTAATTTAAACTCCATTTGCATAAAATGCGATTTAGAGTAAAATCCATAACGCAATGTGCATAAGGAAATTAACTAAAATTCAATTAAAATTATATTCCAATTAAACGACAATAATAATATGATCGTTAAATTTACGTAAATATTCATATTTAATGATAGATTAAACGATATAAAGGACAGATGTAATAATTTGTATTTATCAATGTTTTCAAAAGAATTCGATAAAAATTTTATTAGCATTGTTGGTAGAATTCTTGGAATAGACGATGTGCTAACGAATGGACAATTCGCATACAGATTCGCTTGCTTTTGTAAGAGAACGATGAAAATCTAACGCACCTAGCGATCGGATGTGGCAAGAATCTTTGTTGAAAATTTCTCTAAGAGAATTTAGAAATGTCATAATACAGCCATAATGAAACATTGTGCGATACAGTATAGTTGAAAGCACGCAGTTGGCATTGAGCATCGAAAATGTGAAATCTACGAATCCGTTCTTCTAATCCAATCTTAAGTGGTGACAGCTGAATGTCCCCAACACGCGTTATAAGCCGTGAGTACGCCAAGTGCTTATAAATTTTCTGCAATGTCGCAATTTCATTGACTGTTGGAAATCATGCATAGACGTGACATACGAATGACCTAGAAGTACATTTACTTGTAAAGTAGAAAATCTATATTTTCTTTTCGCCATCTATTTAAAAAGGTTGGCACTAAAATATTGCAACATTTTTAGAGATAAAGAATAAATTAAGAACGCGCGTGGGAATGTTTGATTAATTTTAAATAACAGTAAGCTTGTTTTTGTTCGGTAACTGGAAAATGATAATAATGTATTTAGTATACTTTTTAATTAACAAACTTTCTGCTTGATGATTAACCAACCCAACTTTTCATGCCCATAATACATTCTAAGTACTGGATATTAAAAGTACTCATAAATTGTGCTACGTACACACTGACATGAAAAAGGTAAATATAGAGTAACCTTTTACTTTATGAATGTATAAAATTAAATGTTGATAGAGTAATAAAAGGATATATATATATATATATATATATATATATATATACAAAAATATAAATGCATAAAGTAAGTATTGCGTTAACTAATAAAAATATCATAAAGTTCGCTTAATTCACTCAACAAGTATATAAACTTGCAAGTAAAGAGGAATAACTAGAGACTTTAAATAAAATTCAAATATCATGATCAAGTATTTTTCATTGGTAACATTCAAAAATATTATATGACAGTGTTATATCATTCAATTTTCATATTTTGATATTTTATATTATAAGATACATTAATGGTAAATTCATAAATTAAAAAAAAAAAAAATAAAATAAAAAATAAAATAAAAACAATAACTAAAGCAGGATTGGCGACTTGACAGAATTATGGAGATGTATAAATTTACGAATAAATTTTTCAAATTATAGTTAAGAAGCAATTTAAAAGTTTTAAAAAAAATTTTTATTTATACGGAATAAAAGTGAAAATTTTATCTGCAATGTAGATCCATAATAATATGATAAAATGATAAAATGATAAAAGTACGTCTGTACTATAAATATTTTATCTTTGATCCTCCCTATTTATCCTACACCATATTTATGCACAAAATTTAAGAAATAATATACTCTATAATGTTAAAGTAGGTAATTTATCTACAAAAAGATTAAAAAGTAATCTAAATACACGACAATTCACTTATTTAAAAATGAATTTTGTTTTTAATTCGACTTTATGTTTTATTTTATTTTATAAGTATTTTTTTTTTTTAATACTCAAATCATGTCGAAATAATTTTCTGACATCAAACATTTTACTACTAAATAAAATACGCAGTGTCGTAAGATTATGTCACATTGTCACTCGATCGATACATTAAATCCTCTTTAGCACGCACGAAAAATTGGCAAATATGAAAAACCGGCATCTACGATTTTTCCTTCCGCGAGCCAAAAAACACGCCCCATCCTAGACATTCTGTATTACCAATGTCTCGCGTAGTTTCGTGAAGACATCAGAACGTTCAAGAGGTAATGAGATAATTGGGGGCCTCGTGTCTACGTGTCTACGTGTCTACGTGTCTACGTGTCTACTTCTCGCGACCACGAGACATCGCAACATCGGACTCTATGGGGCTGATTTCATTAAATCCACGAGGCAGGATCGCTTCCACCTTTACAGCTGACTACATCCAGCCTCGTCAAGTCCTGCAACATCCTGCCCATGGCTAATTCCACTTGCGTCAGACGCTTAAATATGCCTCGGCTTATCAGCTTCGATTGGGAGCACCGACTGCTAGTGGATTTTCCAAGCGCGTTATGCGAAAATTATCCAGGCTCTAATCCCCGATCAACTTTGTGCGTTCGCGCTCATATAAGTTGTTATCGATATTTTCAACATGCAGATGAGGCAAACCTATTTCATGGTTATATTTTGCATGTGAGTGCGCATTTATGAGCCGCCGAGGATCTTGAATTTAACTAGAGCCATTGTCACGCTCGAAAACTGAGCTAAAAGTATTAATGGCCGCGATACGGTTAGTATAATGAAAAAATCGCTTATATTTTCGCCGAATCGATAGAAACATTATTATTATACGATTGATAATTTTATTACGAAAAATATGCATAATCGATAATTAATGAAATACATAGAATTAGCTGAATAATATAATATGCAATGAAATTAATGAGAAATTTACAAGTACTTGCACTTCAATATTTTCGCTAATATTATTATTTGGCAATGGTGTTATATACTATTTGAATATGGTGTCATATGATGTCAATTCTTAAGTATAAATATTGGCGAGCGCGTCGGATAATTTTTTACTTGTTAATGTAGCTGAAAAGTTTTGTTTTCATTAAGAATTTCATTATGGTACATTGTATTAATTTTTATCCAATAGATGTCCAATGCATGTAGAATTAATTGACTGGCCAGAAAAATTAGAAGAAAAACAAAAATAAAATGGACGAAATATTTTTTGGCCAAATTATAATTTTATAAAAGGAAACACTTGATTAAAGTCTTGTCTCTTGCCATTCTATTTCAATTAAAATAAACAAGACCAAATATCACTGTACGTATGAATATATTTAGTTTATTATTTTATTTAATTCGGAATTTAAATATGTCGTGCCTTCATTCGCACATGATTTTTCAAATGGACGAATAAACGAGGATCCGAGATATTAATAAGAATTAGCAATAACATGAATTAAAATATTTGAATAAATATTCAATAAGAATGATTACTAATTAAAATTAAAATATTATTATTGAAGTAAAAGACTTCTCTTCGCGATATATAAAAATATACGTAGATTGTTAGCTATTTCACATTGTAGATTGGTTGCCAGAGAAAATTGTAGATACAAAGAAATCGCAATTTTAACGAAGAATTGTTTTATTTTTCAAAATTTGCTATTCATAAATTTCCTCTACGCTGAATTTCCAATTTAACATTGCATTCGATACAATTTAATTTTATTAAATTTAATCCTACATAATCATGTAAAAAAAAAAATTCATATTAAGTCTATTATATCAAATTATTTAAAATTTTACTCTTCAGTTTAATAATATAGGATTTTTAATTTTAAAATAAATTTATCTAATTTGCTAATGTATACATATGTTACAGACACACACACATGCGCGCGCGCGCGCATATATACATGTTTATACAATATAAAATTTATAAAATTATTTAAAAATCTGAAGAATATGATAAAAGTATCACTTCAATAAAGATAATAACCATATGAGCTTCTCATAATAAACGAATTAGCTTTCTGAATCTACTTTACAATAATTATAAAATTAATTTATTTGTATGAGAAAATTTTTCGAAACTTCATTGCATAATTTATATTCAATTAGATTTCAACCAAAAAGATATAAAAAAAAAAAAAAAAAAAAAAAAAAAAAAAAAATAGTAAATCCAATTGTATTGGTCCATCGGTCAGCAGTGACCTTTAAAGTATACAAATAACAAAAATTCGTAGTTTATAATAGAACACTCGAAAAAAAAAATGTCTTTCAGTCTTTAAAATCAATATGCCCATTGTCGTAATTTACTTCCAGCAACAAATATTCAACTAAATATTTTATTTTGCTCTCTTTAAATCGCAAATTGTTATGCACCAATTTCAATAAAATGTTCTTATACGAAGGATAGACTTTTGGAGCTTTGATAAATTTTATTAAAAAAAAAAAAAATATGCGCACCAAGAAATTAATTTAATAATTCAAAACGAGTGAAATGCTATCCTATCAGCGTAATTGATTTTCTAATTGTTATATTTTATTTATTTATTTATTTATTTATTTCATTCTTTCATTCTTTTTTCTTCGTTCTTTGGATCTCGATTACGTAGTTATCAGCATTTACAAAAGTATTATATAGAAGGCGATGTATGCGCAGTTAGCCTCTACGTAGATTCACGAAACGTCCAAAAGACGTCCAAAATGTTGAAAACATATGGGGATAGTGAAAAGCTTCGGAGTGGAGGGTGAACAGATGCGCTGTTAAACGAAAGGTTCGGAGTCAACGCACCTGCACTCACGGGATTCGTCCTTACGTCTCTGTTTCAGGTGGATGTGACGGAACTTTGTCCCTTGGCTACGGTTCTGGCCCAACAACTGACACACGTTGAGCTCGAGCGGCTTTCCTATATCGGCCCCGAAGAGTTTGTCCAGGCATTTGCCAAGGTAGGGTTGAACGAAGCTTTTGTACCAGCGCTTCTTTGCCAATGAGTCGATTATGTTTTATATGACTTTATACGCCTATTGTTTACGTTCATTCCATTTACACACGCGCGTATTTATTTATTTTTTTTTTTTTTATTTTTTTGTTGATTACAAAACTTGCTGTGATAGTCTAAAAGCGAATTAACTAAAGAAATTTCACACTCGATTATCACAAATTTATTACACCTTACATTGTGTTACCTAAATATCGTATTATGCATGTATGTAAACTTTTTTTAAAATTTACAACTCTTAAGTAAGCATTTTAACAAGATGTTTCCCTTCCCTTTAAGGAATCACCGCATTTGGAGACATCGTTCAAGGATATGAAAAAAACACGCAATCTTGAATCCTACGTACAGTGGTTCAACAGACTCAGCTATTTCGTAGCGACCGAAGTTTGCAAGGTTAATTAATCACAAATTGCATATCACGATCCGTTTGTATTTTCGATTGATATTTACTTGACACGTTTGTATTTTTAGCACGCGAAGAAAAAGCAGCGCGTTCGAGTGGTCGAATACTGGATTGAAACAGCTCGAGAGTGCTTTAACATCGGTAACTTCAATTCACTCATGGCAATTATTGCTGGACTCAACATGTCTCCAATATCACGACTGAAGAAAACTGTAATAATTCATATTATTATTATTATTATTATTATTGCACGCATTTTAAAAGCACTTTGTACGCGGCGTTGAAATTAGCCTTTAATTATATATATAATTATTCCCAAGTACAAATTCATCAATACATGTATAGCATTAGCCATTAAAAAAAAACAGTCAATATTTTATCCACGATGAATGTAAAAAAAAAAAAAAAAAAAAAAAAAAAAAAAAAAAAAAAATAAAATAAAATAAAATAAAATAAAACCCATCACGCGCACTAGAAAGTTCTTCGACAATTCAATACACTCGCTTAACTTCCATACTCCAATAAACCTTTTTGGCACCCGAACACACACCAAACCCCAACCAATTCCTCTTCACGTCAAGTCTATCACCTAACAAAAGAGTAAAAATGATGGAGAAAAGCTAACTTAGCATCCCCCTTGAAATTTCAACGCCCCGTCGCTTTAATTACTCAAAGCAGCGCTCGCTCTAATCGACTTTGCCCTCCTCTCTCTCTTTCTCTCTCTCTCTCTCTCTCTCTCTCTCTCTCTCTCTCTCTCGCTCCCATGCCCAACCGCTCAACCGGAGCAGTGGTCGAAGGTGCAGTCAGCCAAGTTCTCGATCCTCGAGCACCAGATGGACCCGAGCAGCAACTTCAGCAGCTACCGCAGCACTCTGAAGGCGGCCATGTGGCGTAGCGCCGGCGCTACGGACGAGAGGCAACGCATCGTCGTACCCTTCTTCAGCCTCCTCGTCAAGGACCTGTATTTCCTCAACGAGGGCTGCAGTAACAAGTGAGTGAAAAATTGCACGAGCCGACCCTTGTCTTCTCGCCGGGATGGCACGAAGGGACTGGAAGCGACGTGCAATTTATTTGCCTACTCCTCCACCCCGGCTGCGACCCACCTTGCCCTCGTCAATATTTTCCGGATTTTCATTTTGCTGAGATTGCTCGCGTGACCCTATTAATCGAAAACGTATTACCACTATCCGAATAATAAATTGAAATCGAAATCGGTTTGTAATGGACTCGATAGCACTCGTTAACACTTTGAGCGCCTGCCGATGTATTACCGAGGAGCAATTGTCGAGCATTTTAATCGCGCAATAGTTGTTCTACTATTGCATTCTTATTGTAGCAATTAATAATGATCGAAGAGGACTTGAAGTTTAAGCTCTCGGAGGTAAATTAAATGCATTTAATATGGTATTTCTATTGGCAATTCTTAATAATTCGCTTCGTTTGGCACGAGCGTGGCAAATTCAGTTATTAAAATTACACATTTTAGAGCGCTTATAGAGGATAAATTTCTTAAAAGTTGTCGTATAGAACTAAATTCTTACTTTAACAGATTATTCAATTAAATTGTACTCTAAATGAAATTCAAATTAAGAAGTAAGTGCTCTGACGAGCTTGTCGGTAAATTAAAATTTTATAATTACGTGTCTCTCTATTTTGAATACTATTTAAACGTTACGAAGCTTGTATAATTTTCTTTTCATACAGAGTTCTTCGACCGTTGTGTAACTTAATATTTCTGTGATATAATGTTCTGATTAATTATTAAAAGTTTAATAGAGCCGTTTACTTCATTAAATAACGGCTTAGAAAGTACAAGCCTATTCATCGATCATAAACAGCATGAGAATTCGTATCGCCTAGCCCTTGTTAAGCAAAAAAACAAAACAAAACAAAACAAAACAAAACAAAACAAAACAAAAAAAAACCATTGCCATTTATAATCGGAAAATCGTTTATACTTTTCTACAAAGTCCCATTGTGCTTATGTAACCAATGATATAATAGAGTTACCGCAACGATTGGATAACAGTAAAAACGATTTCTACCAAGGGATGCGCAAGAGAATTAGCACATCGGCCAGGACACGTCAATTTTCAGATGCGCGCACTCACCGAGCCGCTTTACTTAAAACTTATTAAACTTGTAATGATAAAAGTTGGAAAGAAATCACTCCCTCCATTTTGGATTAGTCGCCACCGCGACAGTTGAGAAATAAGATACTAAGTCGCGTAGCGCTATGCGCGCGCGTTCAATTACGAGTAGGAAATGTGGGTAGAACGAGTAGCGCCTACATCCATACGATATTATGGATATTATGAATTCTATTTTTTAGGAGGAAGCTGCTAGTAAAAAACCTTATCAATTATAGTTGTAAAGTAATTCTTATGTTTCCTCTTTGTATTTTGAATACGTGATAGGACAATCGGTTCATTCGATTTCGATTTAAACCTTTGTTTTTTTATAATTCCTCCTCGTCGTTTCAATAAAATTATAGTATACAATGAAAAGATTTATAAATAAACTAAATTACGACAGTATTATTGCAAGATTTAAATTGGAGGAGAACAAAACGATAAAAACTAAAACAAAAGAAATGAAAACCTAAAATAAATTACGTATGAAAATTTACTTTAATGAAATTGTCGCTGAATGTAATAGCGATTTCAGATTTCAATTAGTAATTTCATTGCATTCACAGATTGCAGTATCAAACGTAAAGATCATGATGAAATGTATTTGATTTTAGATTGCCCAATGGACACATAAACTTTGAGAAATTCTGGCAGTTGGCCAAACAAGTGACGGAGTTCATAGCTTGGAAACAAGTGGCTTGTCCTTTTGAAAAGAATCCGAGGGTTATAGCTTTCCTTCAAGCCAGTCCTGTACTTACTGAGAATGGTACGTGTCAATTTCATTTTTTCGATTTACGCACTTAACCCTTTGCGCAAAATGGCCCTAAATATGCAATAAATTAATGAAAAACATTTAACGCGCTTAACACGCTGCAATATAATAAATTAAGGCTCTTAATGTATTTATGAGCAGTAAAGTTTAATTTGACAAGCTTAAAATACAATGTTCTAAAGTATTTTATAATGATAACTATAAATTGCCTTCAATGTTGTCAAAATTAATATTCCACAAAAGATTAAATTAATTCTTATGAACAACAAAATTGCTTAAATTTATTATAATTATGTATATATTTATACAGTGAATAATTTTTATGTATTTTTAGCTTTCGTTTCTAATTCGGAAAATTTTGCTTTTTCTTGCACACGACTTTAATTAAGCAAATACACATAACGTTCGATGTACCTCTCTTTATACAAGCAATCCAAAAAAAAAAAAAAATAAAAAAAATTCATACATAAATATGATCATATTTATTTATAAAGCATACTTATAAAAACATTAAATATCTGAAATATTATTTTAATAAAATATTATTTTATATGAAAAAGGTATTTGCCTTAATGAGATAATTTATGTTTAAAAAAATGTAATTTATAATATTATTGTGAAAAGTATGCTTGAAAATAGTAGAATTGTAATTAAACATTTGAATCTGAAATTAATCTCATGATAATTAATGTTAAATGTAAGCCATAATTTTGTCAATTTTACGAAATTGAAAACAGTTTATCACTTTAAAGAAATAACTTATTATATTAAAGGTATTTTTATTTAAATACCATTGGTTGTCAACGACCTAATGAACATGGCTTTGACAAAATGCTTTTTATACTCTCTCGATGGCCGACATAAATTTAAACGCTTTAAAGCTTTCCAACATTTTCACACATATTTCAAGTGGCAACCTTAAATTTATTATCCTGCTATTATTGAATCCACCAATTATATAAAATTGTGGTATTTAGAAAAAAAAAAATGATTTCTTTCAATTTCAATATGCAAGATTAATCGATAAAGTTTTTTTTTTTTTTTTTTTTTTTTTTTTTTTTTTTTTTTTTTTTTTTTTTTTAATTACCCGACCTAATCGTCGATTAAGGATTCGAATTTCCATATTTGTACGAATGTCTCGGCTATCTTAATAACAAATTATTTTACATAATAACTTTTTAATTCTACATCACAGCTTTGGCGCTGGCTTCCTTCGAATGCGAGCCACCGGACAACAACCACGAGAAGGATAGATACAAAGCGTTAAAGTGAGTGAAAATGATGTATTGGTAATAATTTTCTATATTTGCGATAGATAGAATAAAATTTTGCTCATTGATTCTAACAAATAGTATCGACTTTTTACGAAATTTATACAATTACGTCATTTTATCTTGCAATGTAGGATGTTCTTTGTATTAAAAAAAAAAAAAAGAAAAGTTAATTATAAAAATTATGTAAATAACTTAACGCAAAATAAGCTATAAAGAAGACTCGTACGAAACATTCTGAACATTGAGTATAAACGATGAAATTCATCCTAAAAAATAATCTTTCGTTCATCCGGCAGATCGGAGCTAACAAGCCAGTGAAAACGCGCCACTTCAACCAACGAAGATCACTGGGAAAGATACTGAAAAAAGTAAAGCAATAGAGTAAAAAAAAAAAAAAATAGCAACAAAGACAGAAAAAAAGAAGCTTACGTGGATCGCCGACAGAGCGTCTGCTTATACAGCCGGCAATCGACAACGTCAAGGGTATATCATGAATAATATTTAACGCAAGCGAATCGAAAGCTAAGAGGCTGCGAGAAGATAAAATCTCGCGTCGGAGCGATAGCAAACGTTTAGCGCGATGAGAGCGAGCAAAATGGAAAAAACGGACTTTGTGCATGAATTTTTGGTTTACTTGAACGTATGAATATTTAAAATTTTCCAATTATTTATTTATTTATTTGTTTGTTTAATTGTTTGTTTGTTTATTTGTTTGTTTGTTTATTTGTTTGTTTGTTTGTTTGTTTGTTTCTTCGTTTCTTTGTTTCTTTGTTTCTTTGTTTGTTTGTATTTAATGATGGTAGGTGTTCTTGTCGAAAGGTTTTACTAAATTTCCATAAAAATACTTCTCTTTCGTCATAATATTCTCCGTTATTTAATTATTTTTCGTATACATTACGTTATATATGCGCGTTTGGATTTATGCAATGCAATGATTTTCATTAATTATGTATATTAATTTAATATTAATATAATTGAATATCTTTAATTTATTATGAATTATAAAAGACTGCTAAGATCACTAATTCATTTTGTCAAATTCAATATAATTAATGAATTGTTAATTTACAATTTATGAATTTCTTAAATTATTTACATATATTATTAAAATTATATTTGAAATATAATTAAGCTGCGTTTAAAATGTATATGCTAGCGAAATTTTATAGAGCCTGTAAAAATAATATTACATATTAGTTAATAAATTTTTCACTTATAATTTATATTCTTGCCAATTTTTATGATAAATGAAGCCATTATTATTTGAAGCAATTAGTTGGCGATAAAATTTGAGCGCACCAAATATCTCGAGTATTTTTCTTAAATGTTCATGATAATTTAAATGATTAAAACAAAATCGTCCTAGTAAAATCCTAATAAAACGCGAGGTTGAATAATACGCTCGATTATCCGAAAGTTCATGCAACAAGCCTCATACGAACGAGCAATAAAGACAGCCGACTTAGCAAACTTTTATAAAGTCTTTGTGTGCGTGCACTGATCATATTGCGTACACATACTCATTGTACAGTTTTGGTCTATTTTATACTATTGAACTTTACTTAATAAACGAAATATACTTTATTCGGGCATCGAATTAAAAATTCAACTAAACATATGTTTCAAGTTAAAGTTATTATTTTGTAATGGTAATGTTGTCATTAAACTATAAGTTGTTTTTTTTTTTTTTTTTTTTTTTTTTTTTTTTTAATTGTTGTTATTTTACAGCTGCCGTTACTTTAACAATATAAAAATTCAAATGCAGAATAATAAACCTTTAATCGTACAATGTATTGCTGATAATTTCATGCTATTATTAGTCCAAGAAACATCAGAATCTTTCCAACTATAAAGAGGCAAAAATCTCTTCGTATCAATATTTTGTCGTGAATAAATATGAAAATGAAGATAGAGTTGACAAAGAATATAATTACTTTCAAGGTTCCAATATCTAACTCTGGCAATACGGTCGACGAGCATATACTTTAATGCGCGAGAAAGACAAGAATTCCAAGCTTCTTAAAGGAAATAAGAAAAAACGAAAATAAGTATGAGATGTCGAATTCTTTTCTCGCGTTATAAAAGGCTTTCTTCTGCTCTTCGATTACAGTCTGTGCGAATGAAGCGCATAGCACTCCTTTATGTAATGCCGAAACGACGATATTGAAAAGCACTCGTCAAAGAGGGACCAAAAAGCGATATATAAAATCGAGAGTATTACACGCATTCCCGCTACATCTATGTAGCGTAAAATGATGCTTCGATCTGTAAAAGAGAAAGACGAAGAACTGCGTAAAGACTCGAAAGAAAGTAGGTATATCGAGCGAATTCCCACCGGCGCACTTGAACTCTCGCGAAACGAGATAGGAAAGAGAAACGCTGAAAATAAGCTGTCGTCCAGTTTAACGCGTGCAAAAGTGAAATAATTCGTACTGAAAGTGTAAGAAATACACTGAGGTACTATTTACTATCTAATGATTGATTTCAATTAAATAAAATTATAAAATCTATATCACTAATATAGTTATGGTATTGTACAACGTACGTTTTTTGGTGATGTGAGAATCTTTTAATACCGTTGGAATAAGTTACGATAAGTATTATTAAAGATTAAAGATTCTCATCTGTATATAATTATTTATATCACTAACAATGCCAATAATTCATTGAAACAAACTATCGTCGTCATTAATTAAATACCTTATGGTAAAAGATAGTTATGAGCAATTACTAATAAAATTCGTAAAAATTACTCGTAAATATTACTTTAGTATTTTTATTCTTTCGTTATTCAAGCGGTTATTACATTACATTTTGTGCGTCTTTTTAACTAAATAATTACAAACAAAATATTAAAAAATGACTGTAGAATATTTAAGAAAATAACCGTGTAAATACAACAATACGATAATGTGTATTTTCATCATTTGAATCATTTTCGTGATAAATAAGGAACATAAATTTAAAAACGAATTAATAATTTTTGAAAAAATTTATAGAATTTATCGAAAATCATTAAGCGATCTCTTACTGTGAATTTGTCTGGTAATTTTATAAAATATTATCGTTACCTTTGATGTTTTCCATCTACAATTATATCGATCAAAATCTGCAAAACAACAGAGGAAAAAAAAATTATGTATACAACTGATATAATAACAAAATGCAGCAGATACAAAAATATAACAAATCTGCTCTTCCATCTTTAATTTTTGTACATACTTCTTCTTATATATACATATTTCTTCATTATCATTATACGTACCAACTACTTTATATGAAAATAGCAAATAATTTAAAAATAAATATATTTATTCGGATATTATTTTTAATCATTTGTTTAAAGCGCGTGAAAGCATCATAAAATCTGAAAAACATTTACAAATATTTTTTATATATATTTTTAAATTGTTTTTATGCATAATCATACAAAATCATACAAAATGAGGATCTCGAGGTTAATTCTCTATAATAAAATACAGAATGAGTATAAATAATATCTTTAACGGTGCCATTTCCGTAAAAAACACTGTCTTGAAACTTCTTCAACTCTTCCAATGATAACCGTATTCTTCCAAATGATAGAAATAAACTGCTGCATTAACTTTTCGAGCTGTCGAACTATATGAGCATAATTATGGGCAATAAAAATAAATAAATATACAATTATTACTTATTCAATGCTAAACGTTGACACTATCGGGCAGAATGACATTCTGGAGTAAATTTATTGGTAAATTTACTACATACGATACAAAACATTTATAGCGCGAATGAAGATTTTCAAATATATATATTGTATTATTATCATTATTATAATTATTATCATTATTATTATTACTAATCCTACTACTACTATTACTACTGCTACTGCTATCACTATTATTATTATTATTATTATTATTATTATTATTATTATTATTAATATTATTATTATTATCACTATTATTATTATTATTATTATTATTATTATTATTATTATTATTAGTATTAAGTACCTGTTTGAAATGTGAGAGATTTTTAAAATCCTCTCGATTAATGTCAAATATTTATGTAAAACTTTTTATCAATGCGTAAAATTGTATAGTCGTGTCTGTGTATGCTTGTGTACCTTGATGATAAATATGTCGATACATTGATGTAAATAAATTGTAAATAAAAATTAAAATGAGAAAAACCTTTGTAAACGCGAGTGCGATTATAAATAATTATCGTACCATTAAATTAAGTGTTTGTTGCATTAACACGAAGAACATAAAAAAAAAAAAGAAGAAAAAACGAAGTAAAATTGCGCATTGTCATAGTGATTTACGTATATTTTGTGCGAGTATAAGTATATTCTTCTTTTTCTGAAGATCGCAAGAAAGTATTAACGATATTATCTATTAAAAAAAAAAAAAAAAAAAAAAAAAAAAAATCTGACTGTTATACCACTTCAAGTACTTGCTTTCTCATCTAGTCACTAGTCATTAGTCTAGTCTAGCTTTTGCTGAAAATTTTGTGCGAGACAATTTCAAATCACAACAAGCGAATAATAAAAATACCATTGCGATCAAATGTATTATCTAGGCAGCTTTTTAAAAAAATTGATTTTGCATGCGAATGACATTCCAAGTACAGATGAAAAGAAAAGTGATGTAATTGAATAATCATATTTATAAATTTACCTGTTTTCAATATTTTTACTTTCTTTTAATGTGGATATGGATATAGCAAAAGAAAAAAATATATTTGTGTAATTTTATGTTCAGATAGTTTAAGTTTTAAATTTTCAAATCTTTTGATTTTCATGAATGTATAAAAGATTTTAAGTTTTTTGAAATTAATACAACAAAGTTGTAATAACGATTTCTTTATTAAAGTAATTATTTTAATATTTTAATCTCATATATCAATATTTATGTAAATATTTTGTTCATTAGAAAATTAAAAAATTGCTAATAAATTGCAAAATAATGATAATTTTCGAAATATTAAGACAACTTTTTTGTTGAAGAATTTGCTTTTTTAAAGAATACTATGCGAAACATGTTTCATAATTCAAGTGAGCTAGTAAATATCAAACGAGCATAGTAAATCAATATATACACACAAAAAAATGATATTATTTAATTTAATTGTTAAAATGTTTGTATTTAAGCTTATATTTATACAATTCATTCTTATTAGCTTGCGGTAATATGTGAAAAGTTTAGCCATTTTCTCGTTTGCATTACCCCTCTCACACATTGTCTGCCAAAGTAATGAAGAAATTTTGACAAAAATTTCAACATTCTGGAATCAATTATAATATAAAAAGATATCCTATTTCATATTGTAACGCGTCATAATACGGTGTAAGACAAAAACAAAACAAAAAAAAAAAAACAAAAAAAACAAAAGAAAAACTAATATTAATGCTGACTCGATGTCATCTTATAATTATGTATAATTCTGTATTACTCAAGCGTTCACAGTAAATAATTTTAGAAACATAAACAGATACGTAAAAGAATTTTTGTGGGCAATATGAGTCCGATTTAAAGAATAAAATACACCATTTTACATCAAAGAAATAAAAGAAAAAGTAAAATAACAATATTAAAGTATAAAAATATAAACACGTTTCCTCGAAACAAATTATTACTGTGACACAATGTAGTACTAATCAGTCTAATATATGTGTATATATAACCATTCAACCTTCCTGGCACTATTTAATAATTCTATCGGTATTACAAATATTACGTATTGTAGAATTAACTATTAATTTTAACTATTCAGTACATATATCATCACTTTCAGTAAAAAGGCGAGTATAATAACAAATTATACTATTTCATTAAACGTGTTACCAAACACAATTTTTACGTAGTAATAATGTATGTTTTCACTTTTACAATCATAATTTTACATTGAAAAAAAAATGACAATTTTGTTGTCAGTTTATTACATAATTATATATTATATTACATAATTATGTAATAGCAGGTACAAGTGAATGATGCGGTTCTTACACCGTTGACGCTGAGTATTATTTCTCGTGTAAAATATGTATTTAATTCCTTATATATTGCACGATTAAATAAAAGTCGTCATCTTAAATGGTCAATGATAACAGTAAGAATAGTATTAGTGAACTTATTAACTAAACTCGTTTAAAATTGCTCGAATTCATTAAAATTAAAAGAATAAATTCGAAACGAGTTTAGATTATAATGAACTTAACGGTTAGAATTAAGGGTAGTGGTAGCCATAGTTCTTAAACAGAGAGAAAGAGCGATAATAATATTTATAACGAAAATATAATCGAAACGAGCACAGTGTGTAACGCGTTAAAGGAGATGCAAAAATAAGAAGAAATTTAATAGATCCAAAGAGATCTTATGCATCGGATATTAATGTTCATTTATTTGGTTTCTTTACTTTTCATTAGAAATGGAAATAACAATTATTGTATGTCAATGTTTATAAAGCGTATAAACTATATATATATATATATATATATATATATATATATATATAAATATATCATGAATTTTGTTTTCTTTCCGACATTCCGTTTAAACTGTGACTGTGAGTTGTACTATGAGCCTCGCAACGTATGTCGATGCAAAAAAATTAATTCATTTTCTTTATGGGCGATCTATTACACTCTTTTACACCATGAATATATTTCTATATTTGCGCGTATTATATAAGAATAATGGATTTTTCCAATCTTTCGTTATATGTGTATGATTAAAGTGTAATAAGTATAATCATCTTAATTGTCAGCATTCGTCCTTTGTAAATTCGGCAATATTTTCTATGATTTTATACTAATTGCAAAGTGTAGCGAACTGCACTAATAAAAAACGAGATTCAGATACTAAAATATGTATATAGTAATAATATACGAGATTAAGCGAGTGACCATTACACCAACGGAAAATGGCTATAGAAACGAGTGTTGGCACACATATGTACGAAATATACAAAAAAAAATTGAAGAAAAAAATACATAGATTTAAAAAGATATATTATGCTGTTATAAGATTTATTTTTTCCAATAATATGTCCTTAATTGTGTAGTAAGTAGAAGAAGAAATTCTGATCATAATTATTCTAATACGATTGAAAATTATTATGACAATTAAGTTAAAGTAAAAGAATAAACATGAATATCAGTAAAAAAAATTAATTTTTTTCCATCAATATTTAATTCAAATTTCAATCAATAACCATTTTAATTATAATGTATAGATTACTAAACTATAAACTATTTTCTGAATTTTAATTAAATGTTTGTTACAAAGATGAAATAACAAAATAATTAAATTTATAACTTTGCTAAATAAATTGTTCATAATAAAATAGGCTTGAATTAGATGCATTTGTGTGCATTTACAAATGACAATTAGAAAAATTAAAATATTAAATATGAAATTCCTTTATTTTTATCATTTCTTGTATTATTAAAAGTAAAACCAAAATAAATAATATATTTCTTAAGTAAAAATCTAAATATTTAACATAGTTTATCAAAAGTGAATAAATTTCTGAGAATAAGATTTATATATATATATATATATATATATATATATATCATTGGCTAACTTTTTAAAAATAAAATTACGTTATATTAACTTTGAAGATTAATGTCCGAGTGAAAAGATTTTAAAAGAAAAAGTTTTAACATTTTTAGTTTTATTGATTTATTGAAGTTTTATTGAACAACCAATTCGCATGCTTAATACGATCCGAACATTTAGTTAACTAATTTTTGATAATTCATAATCAACACGAACAAACAGAATAAAACACTCTACAAGTTGTATCGATAATTAATAAACAACTTCAAAATTTACAATTATTTTGAGAATAATAATGTGAATAATAATAATATTTTTTATTTTTTTATTAACAACAACAACGACGACGACGACGACGACGACAACGACAGCAGTATGGAATAATAATAATAAGTTAAATTAAAATCAATGTTTTGAAGTAGAAAAATCGTTAGATTTTTTTCTTAAATATTTTCCTATTCTCTTTATGTTATACATTAACATTATCATAAGGATAAATGAAATTTTTTTGTTTTTTAATTTTTCATGTATGAAAAATTAGCAAATCTTGTCAAATATTAATTTACCTTTTTCATATAAAACGAAACCTTCGTAGATTCAATATGGTCTAATTTATAATATAAACAATCACCCTTTAATATATTGATATTTTTAACGTTTACTCGTCGTATTATGGCTTTCTATTAAAAACAAAAAAAAAAAAAAAGAACAAGAGGAAAAAACATTTGTCTCACAATAAGTATTAGCAACTTTACTGCACTTAGCGGTCACCTACAACGATATTCAAAATAGTAACGGCGTAACTTTAAATTCAAAAGCCACGCACACACGCATAAAAGTATACGTGTGCGGGCCAGTGTCAGCGCGTGAGCATATACATATATGCTTGCGTGCCATCGGCTTACAATCGTAATACTTAGAACGATATGGTCCTTCAAAAGGTAAACAATCTGTCAGAAACCGGCGACTTAAATGCTAAAAATGGAGAATGAAATAGAAAACGAGGATAATTTATCTGTGGTGCAGTACATAAATGATTATCTGGATTGTGTTGAAAATTTACCGAACGATTTACAACGGCAATTATCACGGATACTGGATCTCGATGTCACAAGTCAAAGTAAGAAAATAATTAGTTGCACGACATTTACGAAGACGTGTTGTTGGATATAATCGATCGTTTCTCTCATTCTAATTGAAACATCATTTTTACGGTGAAATATTCTTCATAAAATTACTTTAAATTATCGTACAAGTCAATTATATAATATTAATATTTTAGCTCTCTATATTGAATTCTATCTTATTCGAATTCATTAATTCTGATCAAAACATTATCTTTTCATTGTTAATGTTAATATAATTATTCACTACATCTATATCATTCATTTATAATCCTTAATAGAGAAAAATGTAGATAATATATAAAAAAAATTTTTTATACTTTTTACCCAACTTACTGTTCATAAGTATTAAATATTTATTATTTTATAACATACAATATGAATGTACATATGGATTTTAATATTACACAGACTATTTCCGTGAATTTGAGAAGCATGAAAAGGTTGTTGCAAAAATTAATGTCGACACAACAACGAGAAAACAAGCTCTCATACAAATGCACAAATCACTAATATCAATGCAAAATATTGGTGATGAGAAATTGCAAATAATGCAAGTAATTTTAAATCTTATAGAGAAAAAAGTGGAACAATTGAATGTAAAACGAAGGAATTTAAGTACGTATTTACTCAATAAATTCTTATGCATATTATTAATAGCAATAATTTTGTTTTAACAGATTTGGGCGAGCAGGAAAATAACGAACCTCTTAATAAGTCAAATAATAACGTGGGTTCTTTGAACGTGGAGAAGAACGTTAATAATACAAAGTTGAATTTGCGTGGCAGAAGATCAAAATTGAATACGTCTTTAAAATCATCGGATGGAGCGGATACAAGTATTTTGTCGGAAAATCAATTGTTAAACATTTCAAGTTCGTCGAATGGAGCCCAGAAGAAATTGAATACATCGAATAGTAGTAAAAAGAGCAAAGGAAAGTCTTTCGCGAGTCAGCAAAATCAAAATATAGAGGATAATCAATCACTGACCGAAGATGATGCCGACGAACCGTTATACTGTCTGTGCAAGCAAATTTCATTTGGAAAAATGATTATGTGCGATAATGACTTGTGCTCGGTCGAATGGTTTCATTTTAAATGCGTTATGCTTACCAAAAAACCAAAAGGTAAATGGTATTGTCCCGAATGCAGAGGACATCGACCAAATATTATGAAGTCAAAAATTGAGCCTCGGTGACACAGCGCAGTTGCTATTATCAATAAAAACTTTACACTTGATAACATTGTACAAAAAGCATTGTAAATCGCGTCGCTACATAATAATTTAAAAGGTACTCGTCTTTTTAATTTTAATTCGAATAGTTATCTTAAATACATTTTAGCTCAATAAAAAATGTTTAAACACATTTCACACAGTGTATATATAGATATAGATATATATGTATGTGTATGTATGTATATATATATATATATATGTGTGTGTGTGTGTGTGTGTGTGTGTGTGTGTGCGCGCGTGCATGTGCGTATGCGCGCGCGCGCGTGTATTTTATTTTCGTTATTTCTTTGTACATAAAATTTAAATAAAATGTGACCATTACAATTGGCCAACGGAACGTAATTATTCCACAACGATTTTTTATTGTAGTAATATTGTGCAAAACAAAAACATTGAAATAGGGTCTGTCAGCGCCACAGGTGAATCAACATTCAGGCAAGTATCATGAATTCGTAAAGGTTATATTTACGAAGCTTTTACCACCATTATTATAGACATTATAATCAGCCGTCGGTACAATATCCTCATGAAAAACAATGGTAATCGCATAATAAGGCGCGTTACAAATTTCTTACCCAACTATCGTAAGTGACAGTTTTAGTAATAAAAATTGTGAAGGAATGATGGGAAGAACGAGTTAAACAAGTTTGATTTGGAGCAGAGGAAGCGTAATAATCTCGCGCTTGCATGGATAGGGAATTGATGATTAGGACGCTCGTCGGGCGAATTGGAGAAGCTCGTCGCGGCGTTGGCGTTGGCGGTGGCGGTAGCGGTGGCGGTGGCGGTGGCGGTGGCGGTGGCCATGCGAAATCGATGGCTTTGCGAACGCGCACGAGGCCGGTCGTGGGTGTGGTGGGGCGAGATGGAAAAGGAAAGTTGCGGCCAAGCGGAAGGAACGGGAGCGAGAGACCGTTACTGGTTTGGCATTGGTGGACGAGCGAGCGAGGGAGAGAGCGATAGTTTGGATAGTTTGGATCGAGCGCTCGGCTCTCGGTGAGACGACGCGCTTGAAAATTCGTTTGTGTGCACCTCTGCCGCGTATGTCAACGTCGTTGGCTTCCTGAAAGAGCGCGTCCGGGGCGATCTGACGGCGCGCCTCTGTGGAAAGATGCGATTACGGAGCGTGAGAGGCTAGGAGGACAGCTTGTCGACGAGGTGAGATTGAGTTGAAGCGTGGGATCGGCAGTAGACGAAGGTCTAGGCGGGAATCCGCCGCGAACCGCCAAAATCTCTTAGGACCCGACGCCATCTTGATCGTTTTTGTTGACAAATTCACATTCTGTCTCTCGCGTATACTTTTTAAATGAAGCCCACAACTTGTGGGCTGGATTTATAATGTCGACGGACCGTCGCATGTTATGCGTGGATTTGTTATTTAAATAATTGGCCTGCTTGTGCCTTATTCGACATTCGAGCACAGCTGTATAAACATTTCGTACATAAATGTATAAAACAGTTATGGCTTGGCTTTAGAATGCACTTGCACCACTGCTTGTGTATTTTATTTGTGTGACTCTTTGTTATAGATCAAGGCGTAAATATTTGAAAGATCCAACATGTTTTACGCTCACTTTGTGTTGGCCAAGAAGGGCCCATTGGCCCGGATTTGGTTGGCTGCCCATTGGGATAAGAAGTTAACCAAAGCCCATGTTTTTGAAACCAACATCGAGAAGTCTGTGGATGGTATTTTGCAGCCCAAGGTAAGCATTGCTTTATTCGTTAGTCTCTTTAGTACTTTTATGTTATGAACATAGAAAATACCGTAGATTGGTTCATAATTAGTCGTGCGACGAGGAGGCTAATTAGTTAGCTACGGATTTCCAGCTTCACGCATATTTAATTGGTGATCGATTTGGAGCCAACTATATTGCAAATCTAAAGTTCATTTATTACGTTTCATAATTCAATTATTCCTTGACTTTATAAAAACTTTATCGCTACAAATATGCAAATTTTGCTTCTGTTAACTATTGCCCGCGAATTAACAATATTTTCTGAATTATCAACGATATGTTAATTTTAAAAATTACAAACTTATATATTTAACCTTTATGAAACATTTTATTTTTCAGGTCAAAATGGCATTACGTACATCGGGTCACTTGTTGCTGGGAGTCGTTCGTATTTACTCTCGCAAGGCAAAATACTTGTTGGCAGACTGTAATGAGGCATTTGTTAAGATCAAAATGGCCTTTAGGCCGGGCATGGTAGATTTGCCGGAAGAACATCGAGAGGCAGAGGTTAACGCTATCACATTACCGGAAGTTTTTCACGACTTTGACACGGCTATGCCTGAATTAAAGTAAGCTCTCATTACTCTTATTGAAAGTACCAAAATTTGCAACTTTTTTATGACTTATCGACCATAGTTTGACTTTGTACAGGGATGTTGACATCGAGGCCCAGTTCAGTTTAAATCAATCTAGAGCTGAGGAAATTACAATGAGGGAAGATTATGGAAGCTTATCCCTGGTTACTCACGATCAAGGCTTCGGGGACATGAGCTTTGATGTGGAGCCACCCGAACTATTACGACATACCTCAAACATAGATGCCCCTTTAGATCAAGTACGTATAGAATATTTGTGATTAAACACTTTTTTTAATTTATCGTTTATTTATTTCAAATTCCTGTTTTTTTTTTGTTTTTTGTTTGTTTGTTTTTTTTGTTTTATAGAGACATATGTTGTTTACCGACGATGGCGCTGGAATAGAGGCTGCGTTAGAACAACAAGAAAAAGAAGCGGTTGCCGGTACATCAACAGCAGCGCAGCCAATGGACATTGATACTCCAATTAGGGACGATGGTTTTGGTGGACATTTGGGACAAGATATGATATGTAAGTAATTTTTATAACATGAACACGTACCACCTTCGCTGTACGTATTATTACTCATTATAAAAATAAACGTAGCTATTATTTTTATTCAAAATATTTTATACGAAAGATCTAAAAAAAAAAAAAAAAAAAAAAAAAAAAAAAAAAAAAAAATAATAATAATGATAATAAAATCATATACGTTATGTATTTTCTTGCTTATGAAATCGTGCAAAATGGGTAGTAAAAAAACTGATGATGTTGTTATAGCGGGAGGCTTATTCGAAGGAGGCTTATTCGATGAAGCCCCTATGGGAGAGGTTCCTGTACCAGATGTTAGCTCGATAGGTGAACAACAAGAACCAAATGCAGCTGCAGTAGCTCCATCTGTTCATGACGATTCGGATGAAGATATGGGTGATCATTTTGGTGGTCCACCATCCCCAATTGGCGGTATGAGGTACATAATAACGTGGATAAATAAATATGTGATTAATTGTCATTATAATCCATAAACTTTTTTTACCATTTACAATATTAATATGTACAGAAACAAATGTTTACGTTTACATACACGTATGTATTATTTTTACAGTAGTGACGGTTCAAGACCCCCCACACCAGCAACTACAATTGACACCGCTGGTGGTAGAATAAGCGTAGCGAGTCGGCGCTTTACCCCAGCTCCACAAATCGCGGATGATCATGCCATGGATGGTCACGAGGAACAACCTGTGTTACAAGAGCAGACGACTTTGTTACACGACGAAGAAGAAAGCTTCGCTTTAGCACCAGTTGATGCCTCAGCCCTTAAAGGTTTCTACAAAATATATTTATCGTCATTTAACATTACACATTTATGCTCACGAATGTTTAATATTTACATAAGATATTATAGACGTAAAACGAGTAATCAATTTGAGATCAATAAAAATGTATTTATAGCTTAGTTTTAAAGATTTAGTAAATAATGCAGTAATAAATATTTGATAGGCTTCACAAAAGCGAAACGTAAGAGAAAGCTAATTGTGGATGAAGTTAAGAATATTTCTGGAGAAGAAATGAAAGCGCAATTATCAGATACTAGTGATATTGTAACTACATTGGATTTGGCACCGCCAACCAAGAGACTAATGCACTGGAAGGAAACTGGAGGAGTGGAGAAACTCTTTGCTCTTCCTGCCAGGCCAATACCAGCTCGAGTTTTGTTCAAGGTAAAAATCTTGATGACCACTATTGTTCTTGATTTTCGAAATAACGCGCAACATTAATAAACTTTTATTTTTAGAATTATCAACGCCACTTAACCAGCAAAACTTACGATCATGATGACTTTGGAAGATTAGATGGTGGAGGCGATGATGTGATGCCTTTGGAGCAGATGAGGGACGAGCCTAAAGAGCCAGAACCAGTGTTCGAACAAAGTGGCATTCAAACGAGGAGATCCACGAGGAAGCGAAAGGCACCCGCCGACGAGGAGGTAAGGATTTTCGAAACTTTGTTTGGAGCATCATCCGCACAATCAATATTATATTATAAGATATTCATTTATATTTCTAATTTGTAAATTTAATTTACAACGAAACGACGAATATATCTTTCAAATGAAAAGACACGCATGTGAAATGAATTTTATTTAATTCAGCCACCATCACCACCACCGGCGGACATCACGCACCCGTCGACAGTGTCCGAGCCGGTAGAACAGCCGAGTATGCAAGCTGTTCAGGAATTATCCTCGGAACCATCGCCGGTGCACCAGCCGGAGGTATCCCTACCCCAAGAACCCGCAGTACCTGACATAAGCAGCATCATGTCAGCCGTCGATCAATCTGACATGATTGGCGCCGGTGCGTCCTCCGAGCATCCACTGCTAGGCATGGAGATGCCGCAGATCCCGCCTAACGAGGTTAGCTCACTGCTCGGTTCGACCGAGGAGCACGTGGACGAGCAGCAGCATCACGACGACGCACTGCCACCCTCCGACTTACCTCAGATGGAAAATATGGGCTACGATCAGGTAACTACTACCGCGTGCGGCTATTGTTTCAAATTCTCGAAACATTGTAAAGTAACATAATAGATATTCCTGCCGCGACTACTTTTATAAAATTAAATTACGTATTAAACGTACGCTTGTCGAGCTCTTTTATTTTCACGTGTAATCGTAATTGCACGATAATACTTAGTAACTAGACTTTGTAGACGATTTCGTGCGATTGATAATTTGAAAGTTACGGTACTAGGGCGCGCATGCGCAATTGTTCAGTGCACACAAAAGAAGAAATTATAATACTACCAAACTTTTCTAAGCGACATTTTAATAATCGTTTTATCGTGTGAGACGAATAATAGAACATTCAGCGGATATTGAAATAAAGTATAGTTTCATTCTCTTGTTTATTGCATACATACATACATACAATATTGTTAGAGAAATTTTGGCATATAACTAAATGACGATTTTTTTTATTTTTTTATTTTTTTATTTATCCTTTATATCCATAATACAATTACATGATACAATAATGTATCGAAGAATATGGTAAGAGTAATGGCTTGAGTAATTACTAAAAGGAAAATTTTCTTTTCTAGAATGCACCACCAGTGTCGTACATGGGTTACGATGATCAACACCCACCGGCTCATACTCCAGGAGCTATTTCGGAAAGAGGACCAGCCACACCGTGGAACCACGAAGATTATGAGTTCCCGCCTTCAGTTGGACCGGTACGTTAAAGAATCTTATTAATTTAATTAATGCCAATCATTAATATTGTACTCGATGACATGTAATTTATCGACTAAATTTACAGCAAGAAGAACAACAAATGGATGAAACGTATGAGCAGTTCGAGGAGCGCGTATTGAACAAGCGCGCGGCACATATGTATCAAGTTATCAAAAATAAATTGGACACGAGAGATAATTTAACTCTATCAGAAATGACCCACAAAAGCTCTCGTAAACAGGTATGTGCGGACCGACAGGCATTCGTCAATCAACAATTACGCTAGTTAATGCTTAATAATTAATACTGTTATAACAATGTATTTGAATTCTATCTGCTTTCCTTGCAGGCGGCGCAGAAATTCTATACTTTGTTGGTTCTGAAGAAGTTTCAAGTTTTGGAAATTAATCAAGAATGCTCGTACGTTGACATTTACGTTACCAAAGGCCCAAAGTTCGACAATCCGGCGCTTTAAACGCACTCATTTTTCTTTCACGAATTTATTACTTTCTATGCAGATGATAGTTACACATTGGCATGGTTTCCTTTTCCTTTCCTTTTTACAAATAAGCGCCAATTACGTAACTTATGAGACCACGAGTATTTATTTCCCACTAATAAAAGACCTCGGTAAATATGCATATATTATAAAAAAAATATTTAAGATTAAGGAAGAGTATATTTCTACACAAACTTTGTTAGACGCTAAAAGATAAGATGATGATTCAATCGTTTGAAGTTTTATTCGATATTCGATTTCATGAGACACTTTTTACAGAATTACACATTCAAGTTTTTCTTATAGATTTCAAAACATAATAATGAGAATTAAAAACGAATGCATATCTTTTTGTATTTCATTACTAAAAAATTAATCTGTTAAAACGTATTACGTGCGAATGAGTTTTAACAAATACGACGATTTGGTTCCATTGTGCCCGATTAACTCGTCGATTACAATGGGCCCGATATATTTATAAAGATGTTATTGTTGAAACTCAAAATAAATAAAAACTTGAGTATAAGGAGAGAGTAAGGTAAAAAAAAAAAATAAATTAATACTTTTAACTAATTTATAAAAACAAATTTGCAGAGTTCATTCTTAATTATGATGTATTAAGGTTACTTTTCAATAATTGTACATTTTCATATTTATAAATAAAACAACGTTGCTAAAATTTACAACAGGTAAAGTATTTGATTAAAAAAAAAAAAAAAAAAAAAAAAAAAAAAAAAAACCTCTTTGCAATTGATAAACCAAAATAGATAAAATTAAATAAATGAAATCTCTTTGAGAATAATTTGATTATGTAATTAAGAGCTTGCGATTGTTTAATCAGGATTTATTTATTTATTTATTTATTTTTTTTTTTTTTTTTTTTTTCTTTCGATATGTGCTTTATACAATCATTATGAAACTTGATATCATTATTGAAAAGTATCGAAATAATAATGAGACCGCTAAGCGTAAAAACATTAGAAATCTTATTTAAAAGAAAAAAAGCAGAAGAAAAATTAGGTATTATAAATTTGACTACACCATTATCTTTAAAATATTTAAAATACAATGTTTTACGAATGATCAACGAGAACTCATTTATAAACTCGGTGATTATTGTTCTGTCAAGGCTTAATCCGATTTTTTTTTTTTTTTTTTTTTTTTTTTTTTTTTTACTTTTATTTATACTCGTACTTTATTATAAAAAGACTTATTAAAAATTGTCCATTTTCATTGTAAGCATGTATTTTGTGCGTGAGAATTATGGATTCTATTTATTGGAGTCCAGTAACAGATCAAATAGGCAGAATTTTCTATTCTGTGTTATATCAAACGTGTGACATGAGAGACGTATGTTACGTTCTTAGAAATATAATTTAATTGGATGATCTATACTCTTGTTGTAGAATTGTCGAAAGAAGCGAATGATGTAATATATTATTATGTTGAAGGAAGCGTGACAAAGTATCTCAATGACAAATTTAAGCGACGACCTTTTTATTTTAGACTCAATCGACAAAAAAGAAATGATAATTGCGATGGGATTACTAGGAATATTATTTGATTTTTTTTTTTTTTTTTTTTAACATTATTTTGACGTTCGATTTGAATTATTACACCGTAACTTTATAAATTCCGAATTAAAATTTAATTATACTGTTTGTAGATAAGAATATAAAATAAACAAATTAATAATTCAATTAGTAATGAGAGAAAGCTTTATTTATAATGTTTCAAACATCATTAGTGCAAATACATTTTGTAAAAAATATTTGTCCGTTGTATTACATTAATGATCATTGGCTTAATAATGATAATATTTATATTGGTTTTGTAATAGTCGGAAAATTTCATCAAAATTATTGACTATTCAAAATCTTTTAATGAGATTGAAGTTGAGTAACTGCATATTTTTATACTATAAAAAAATAATTCGTAAAAACAGTCTGAACGATATAATAATAATAATAATAATAATAATAATAGTAATATTATGAGTGATAATCATTCGATACATATAAATTAATTTCATCCTTCGAGTTGGCCGCATTCCATAGCATTTTGATACGACGAGTCTTTGCCAGATTTGACTGAGTCCAGCTTGATCATGTCATCGATTCTTAAGATTGTGATGGCAGCTTCGGTAGCGAATTTGAGGGATTTAATTTTAGAGATAGCTGGTTCCAAAACTCCCGCCTTCTTGTTATCTCTAATTGTGCCTTCAATTAGATCGAGTCCAACCCTAATAATCATATTAAAAATTCAAACAAGAGACACACGGCTTTGCTATTTAGTAGTACATAACAATAACTAAATATCTTTCTAACTATATTTTCTCATTGATTTCAAAATGCACTTGGATTTTTTTTTTGTCCTCCATTTATTATAATTACGATTTTCTATATTGTCAATTTTTTTTTTATAACTTTTGTAAATTAATATTAAAATTTTAATAATAAAATCTATCATTGTGATGGTATAAAAAATAACAACAAACCATTTTAAGTTGGCGTGATCTACGACAACTTGACTGGAATTGTGATAAGCTCTTAGCTTGGCTACGAGATCCGTGGCGTCCTGCGCCGCATTAACAGCCAAAGTCTTGGGGATGACCAAAAGTGATTTTGCATACTCGGCTATTGCAAGCTGTTCCCGGGAGCTCTAAAATAGTAAAAACAATACTTTCAATATAGATTGTCGACGAGTATGATATATCATGTGTAAGCTGCTGCTGCTGCAGCTGCTGCTGCTGCTTATCGAATGAGACACAAACAAAATTTTGTTCAAATATTAAGAAACATCGCTACCGGCATCATATATATTTAATCTTCCGAGTACAAATAATATTATCAGCGTTTATAATTTCATCGGAATTTGAAGGAGAAAAAAAGAAGAAGAAGAAGAAAAAAAAAAAAAAAAAACTAAAGGCTCGCATTATTTTATTTGTTATTTGAAAGCAAACTCTTTGGCACACTATAATACAAAACTCCATGATAAATGCTAAAATTGCCGCGTCTTCATTCTCAAACTAGAATCCCCAACCCATTCGCTTGATCATTCATCGTACACATAGACTTAATAATTATTATTATTACCACTGTAGTAGCAAAATTTTCCAAATAAATGGAGAGAGCCGCTTCGACACAGCCGCCTCCAGCAACGACGCGTTTACTTTCGAGGACTCGCTTCACAGCACATAATGCGTCATGTATAGAACGTTCCATTTCGTCACAATAATAATCGTTCGGACCACGTAAAATAATGGAACTTGCCGTCCTGGACTTTGGTCTGTTGGTATTTTTCAAACAAAGAAATAAAATCATTAGATCCTATAGATGCTTATAAATGCTATAAATGCTATAAATTAATTGTTCTAAATTTACATAAATTTTTAGTTTCTATTAGATGATAGCATTTGGTGACATGAAATACGTAAATAAACAATGTAATATTTAGTAAGGGCTTGATCGAATAATGGCAAATTGTTAAGGACGCCATGTATAATAAGAATAACCAATCTATCGTTTGGTAAAACGCACCCTTTAATAACGATGAGCTCATCGTCGCAGAATGTTTCTATAGACACTTCGGCAGCTTCGCCTAGGAAACTGGCCTGGAAGCTCTCTTCACCCTCCATATTAGTAAGAGACGTCAAGAATTGTGCACCGGTAGCTTTAGCGATACGTTTTAAGTCCACTTTTTTACATCTGCGCACAGCCATTGCACCAGCATCCACAAAGTACTGTAAGTAAGGCAGATTTTGAAGCTTTTACCAATTGAGAAGGAATATGTTTTTCTTTAGCTTTTATTATTTATCGTGCTTCTTATTAATGAGCTCGATGATTATTTTTTTATTTTTATTTTAAGTGGACTACAACCCCACTAGACTACATCATTCTATTAAATGCATAAAACAATTTTTTTATTCAATGTCCAAATTATAAATGATGTTTAATGTGGTATTATCGAGCGATAATTGCACATAAATTTAATTCACTGTAGTTCTATTAATTAATTTGATTTATAAATTATTTGTAATTCTCACTCACCTTAAGACACAGATCATCGATACCGCCGGTGCAGAGTATAACGTTAGCACCGGAGGCTAAAATTCTTTGTACATTTTCTTTTGTTATGTCCAACTCGCGCTGACGAATACCATCCAGTTTCTCCGGGTCATTAATAAGTACTTCTATACCCAGCATCAATTTAGTTTTCATCAGTGAAAAATCTAAACACGCCACTTTGGCATTTACGATCTTCTTAACCATTGCTTGCGAAGCTACTGTGCAGTTTAGAGCGTAGCCTGAAATGATGACGGAATCCCGTACACTTTTACCGTGAGCTTTCAGCACGTTAACAGCTTTTATTGGATATATAAATCCGCCTTTGCCATCGCTCACTTTAACTGCATTCGCAGCCTCTACGACAATGTTGCCGAAAAAGTCAGAATCACTGAGCAATTATAGTGGTAAGAAAGATATTTAAAATTTATATTTCATTTAATGCCATTTAAATGAGATACTTAATAATTATCTATATATTCGCATGCACATTTCATATAATTTTATTTTTATTTAAAAATCTTAACTGTTAATAGAATAAATTTGAATAATTATTACAACTAATTAAAGATAAATTAATGTTTGAAAATAAGTAATTGAAGTAATGGAAGGAACGTGGTATTTTACAAATGAATTCTACATGATTTATATATATATATATATATTATATATATATATATATATATATATATATATATATATATATATAATATATATATATATATATAAATCATGTAGAATTCATTTGTAAAAGAGACATTTGGACGTTAAGATTATAATTTTAAATAGAAAAGGATACGCATTTATAATTTTACTGGACATTGCAGTTTTAGCAACATTTATTAAACAATCTTTGCCAAGTTCTTCAACGCTCACTGTTAAATGCTCTTGTATATACTTACAGACCTCCCTGAAAATTTTAAATAATATATTTGAATATTTATCGTTAAGAATTTTTTGGTGAAATGTCAAACTCTTGTATTATTTTTACATACTTGCAAGCTAATCTATAACCACTGATCACCGAAGTTGGATGAATCTTATTTTTAACAAGTTCATCCGCATTTTTAAGTAATTCTGCTGCCACAATCACCTAAACAATTAATATAACAAAGCATAAGGAATATATCAAATTTCAATTTAATACAGCCGACTTACAACCGAGGTAGTACCGTCTCCAACTTCCTCATCCTGCAATTGTGCCAGTTCCACGAGAACTCTCGAAGCTGGATGTTCTACCTCTAGAAGTCGCAGAATCGTCGCTCCATCATTTGTAATTGTAACGTCCTACAAACATTAAAATTATCAAACTAAACATTTAATCGAGATAACTTTCATTTCCAAAACTTAATGTCACTTACGCCAATATCGTCGACAAGCATCTTGTCAAGACCAACTGGTCCAAGAGAACTTTTAATTATATTGGCGATAGCTAATGCAGCCATTACTGAAATACAACAACAATTAATATTAACAAAATATTCATAACAATACCAAGTCCGTAAATACCGTATTAACTTTATAATTTTAATAGTAAAAAATTGGCAATTTTTAAGAGATGTCATTACACGTTATAAATAGGCGAAATCGACCAATTGAATGAGGAGCACACGAGGCCAAGAAAATAAACGAAATAGTTTCCCTAATGCTATAGGTAGAAGCTCGAATTTAAGCAAATAGATTGTAAATAAGGAGGAAATAACTTATAAGGAATTTTAAACCGGAGGCCGAAATTAAGGTTAGAAAAGCATACCATTTTGTGAACGAACGGGAGCGCCGGATTGACGCGTTCCGGTAATAGCTAAAGCACTTGCTACTGTCGACATTTCTTCGTTATTTTATCGTATTCACTGCAATTAATAAAAGTCGTTGAAACGTAGTGAAGCAACTGAAGTGTTGTTAACGTTAGAATAGCCGCGTGCTCCTCTAAGCCGAATAAATAACAATGGAGGAATTCCCTTTCGTTCGTGACCGCAGTCGCTGCGATTCTATTGGTTTAAAAGAGAAGTCGCAACTTCTCGATTGGATAAGATTATTAAGCTTATATGTGCCGGATTCACTTTGCCCGGTTATGAAAGATTCATCATTTATCAAACATTTAACGCGCGTGTTAATATGTTCTCATTATAATGAACGTTTTTCAGGCAGAGGGGCTTCAATGAAATCTCAAAAAAGCTATTATTTCTTTGAATATTCCGATCGACATGATGAAATTGGAAAACGCTTGCGTGCTGGGCTTATTATGGCCTTATTTGGGCAATGATCCAATGTATTAATAATGAGGCTGGGACTGGGATTAATTTAATGAATTCTTATGGCAAGGTTTACGGATATACTGATTCAATACAAACACATAAGACTAATATAGTATATTTACAAATTAATTTTGTAATAAACAATAGTCTGATAAACAACAATTGTAATCAAATATACCATCTTATTACAGTTTACACAGATATGTTAAATTAATAGAGACTTATTTTAATCGATGCGAGTATTCGATTTAACTATTTTTATCTACTTCATTGAATTATTTTACAATTTTTCTGCTCTACTCTCATTTTTCCTATCATTTTCTAATAGTATCGATTTCTCTTTGCCAATTAACTTTTCATTTTTTTCCTCTTTCTCTAAGATAAAAATGAAAAAATATTCCAAAATATCATCTGAAACAGAATAAAATACTTTAGTAATTTATAAATAAATAAATAAATAAATAAATTAGATTCTCGTTTAATTTAATTAACATAAATGAATGATAGTTTTTAAAAGAATAGAGCTAAATATTAATTATATAAAAGTTTAAAATTTTGTATAGAGTAATACGAATAGTAAATAGCTTTTTTTATTGTTCTTATTATCAACATTACGATCTAATTTAATAATACTATATTTTAAAGTGACGATCTATAAGTAATAACTTTTATCCTATAGGACAAAGTTTCATAACTTATTATGTAATACAATCTAATTTCATTTCCATAATACATTCGTACATTTCTACAATTTAATATGAAGCTTGTAATCTGTAAAATAATACAAAGTTGTATAACTTCATAATTTGAATATTGAAAATTCCTTCAAAATAAAACTGCGTCCGTTCTTACATCGAATGTATAAAATAATTTTAAACTAATATCTGCTTATCTGCTATCTAAAATATTGAAAATATATACACACCTACAAGCTTTTTCTCTAAATAGTACTCTTTTGCCAAATACTCCGAGTTATATATTATTGGATCTTTGCTGTGTTTATCAATCATTTGTATAGCTTGGCGCAAACTTATTTTACCCTTTACTACTTCCTGTGATTCATAAAATCCGAATTCAGACAACTCAGGTCTCAATCTTTCTTTTGGCAAATTTCTTTCTGGATCCTCACTTCTATTATTATCTGGTACCTAGAAATCAATACAAATAGATATATTGACTTTTGCATTTACAACAATTATTATAAAATAAGTATTTAACTTGATTTAATTTGTTATAAGTGTGAAAAATTATTTACCGAATTATCATAGGATTTCACATATATTTTTTTAAGATTGTTGTCTAGTTCAATATTTTTTGTTTGCGAAGTTACTTTATAATCTGGTTCCACTAAAAAACGATATATAAATTTAATCATGAACGTATAAACAATTAATTCATTTAAATAAAAAGAATTTAGATAAAACTAACATTCATTTACTAAGTTAATTTGTGTTTGTTTCATTTTATAAGATGGTGCTACTTTGGGTTTATCTTTTGCAATTTCCCTATGAGCTCGATTCTCGATATTATAATTTTTAAATGGTCGCGAAAGTCTTCTAGACACATTGCCCATTTTATTAATAATTCTTTTTAATTACGTTAAAACTTTCTTAAGTCTATAATAAAATATGCACGCCGCATAATAATCTAACCAAACAAAGTACAAATAATCCTAAACTTTATTTGTCCATTGTCGAATTTCATATAATGATGAAAAGGAATTATTAAGTTCTTTTCAATAATAATATTTTATACACTTCTTTGAGATTGTTTGTTTCTCCTTTAGAAACCTAAGATGATGAAAATTTAAGGTTATATTAAAAAATGTTGAATTTATCTGCTGCCGTATTCCCCCTACACGGAACGCGACGGCACACACAGGCTAGAAACCTACCCGCTTGAACCAACACGCGCAAACCTTACACATGCGTATGGATATGAAGGATGGGTAAAAGAGTAGAGAAAAATAGGTAATAAATACTTAGGTTTAGTACTATTTCGGTATCATGAGAGGTCACTTTGAATACAAAAAAGGCGCCAAATTTTGATTCACAGGGGGGATTACAAATTTCTGCGGTTACTCCAATAATTCTTATCATTATTATAATGTAATAATACATCTAACTAAAACATTTCAATTTAATTCCTTCCTTATTTTGGATAAACAATTCTTAATTATTAATATTTATTAGGCAACTTTGCACTATATTTTATTCAAAAGTATAATATTGGACATCGATATTATTTTAAATTTAATTTTTATATACTCATAACTTTCATATATTCATTTTCATTAATGCACTTATCTAATTACAGGCTAGTAATATAAAGTGAGAAAATATATTATTATAATTAATAGATACTTTGCCAATGCAATCTCGAACACACACACGCGCGCGCGCGCGCGCGCACACGCACGCACACACACACACATATATATATATATATATGTGTATATATATATATATATATATATATATATATATATATATATATATATATATATATATATATATG